>NC_056742.1:67466815-67611815 GCF_019279795.1 Protopterus annectens
CAGTTACCAACAGTGTAGATCAAGGCTGTCAGCATGGTGAAGATGCAAATAAGGTCAATACTCATTAGAATTGCTAAACTTGAAAAAAATAGTAACCATGTAGGGATGTTAACTTCATGTAGGCACTTCCACAGTATTTCTTTTCAATGGATGTCAACAGTGAATGATGACATCGGGGGGTGTCAGGTTACACTTATAGAGGCATACAAGCAGGTCTGTAAAAGGTGGAAGTTAATGTAAACAGTGCACAATTCACAAGTTCTGTCTCATCCTCTGAATGTTGTTTTAAAATGTGTCGTCTCTGTCCTCTTTAAGTAATTTTTTTTGTCATTGGGTGATGCTGCTCTTAGTGAACCCATGGGAAATGGAGGAATGAATGGAAGGTTTTACTGTGCTTGTCATGTAGCTATTCCTGTGGCAGCACCTGCTGTATGTGTAGGGCTAAAGTATAGATGGTCCTGGGTTTGATTACAGGGTGTGCAACCTTTTTTTTCAATATTTATGCTCCATGCTTGCTCAATATCATGAGAACGGAAGAAAATAATACCAATTTTGCCTGTGCTTACCTTATTTGCATGAAGGTGCTCGGAGGTGCACATAGCACACTAATCAGCAAGCAAAAGTTGTGTTTCACACATGCTAATTACAGCATGAGTGAGAAAAATGCATGTTGATGAACCAATCCAACAATGTGGAGATATTCAACAAGCTATAAAACATCCATGTAGCCTCCATTCTGTTTTTCCTGAATACTTCAAAACCATTGGAGTAGAGACAAAGAAATTTTAACTGGACACAATGCTAATGGCTGCTGCAAAAGTGTTTGTATGCAAAGAAGAATAAGGCATCCATCCTGTTTTCTGAAGCTGCATCAGTGTGAGACTTCAAATCCTGAACTGTGTAGAAATATCACAGCACAAACACAAATAAATTCAGGTTTGGCTCTGCTTATGTGGCTTGCATGAAGCATGGCATTGTTGACACAGGAAAAAAAAAAACATACCACCTCTGAAGCAGACAGCCAGAAACAGAAACTGGATACATTCAATTAATGCTCTTTCCCATCACGAAAACTCAGCCTGGAGTATAAACGGTACTGGGTTCTACCATAGATACTACTAACTGTCAGACGTTAGCAATGCAGCTTGCGTTGCACACTGCTTACCAACTTGCAAACAGGCATAACTCGTATGCGTGTACACTTAGTTAACCATCGCCTAAATCCGCTGCTCACTATGCTATGGAACTGTATATATGATGATTTATTATTAGTGCTTATTGTACATTCCCTTAGTATGACATAAAACTACATGTGGAAACATCGCAAACTAAAGGCCTGATACAACAATATGTCATATATTTTCAATACATACATGTGTTTGCCCACCCCCCCCAGCAAGTACTACAACCCTGGGGTCTCAGTACTTTTTCCACACATATATCAACCACACTACAAAGTGTACTACACAATGTTGTGTGCTCTGTCATGGAGAGGGCTAGTTGGTGGTGCTCACAACGTTGCTCTGCTAAACCCAAACATCTAACTATGCTCAATAAGGGTACTTGTGCTGTTACACAGCTAGGCTTCTAAGCAGCCTAGTGCTATTAGGTAGTAGTCTCATATGATGCTATGAAGCTATGTGCCTATGCAGGCCTCCCAAGCAATTGTTCTTCACATGGCTTGCTGATGTTATCTGCTATAAGTTCAACTGCACTCTTGTATAAATCAGACTTGAGTTGTGTCAATTGCATTAACTTCTGTAGTCTGTGCACTTAGATAGGCAGATGTTCTGTTCTCACTTCAGTTGACTGTGTGTATGTGTGTCTCTAGGCAGCAGAGTATACATGGTATCTTACAGTTCCATCTTCAATGGCATGGATAAACAGTTTTTTGATAGTTGCTCATCCCTACACATCCATTCCATACAGACCTCTCTCCTCTTGTCTCTCACATGACCTGGTGAAGTCATCTACTATAAGTTCACCTGCAGTCCTGTATAAGTCAAACTTGTGTCATGGCACCTGTGTTAAGTACTATGTTCTGTAGTCCATGCACATAGATAGGCAGGGTTTTTTTCTCTCTTCACTTGAGTGTGTGTGCATGTGTGTCTCTAGGCAGCAGAGTATATGTGGTATCCTACAGTTGTATCTCCCATGGCATTGATGGCTAGTTTTTTGTCAGTTGAACATCCCTACACATCCATTTTATACAGGCCTCCCAACTTCTTAATTTCTCACATGGCCTGCTGATGTCATCTACTATAAGTTCACCTGCACTCCTGTATAGGTCGGACTTGTGTTGTGGTACTTGTGTTAAGTACTGTGTTCTGTAGTCTGTGCATAGATAGGTAGGGGTTCTGTTCTCACTTCAGTTGTGTGTGTGTGTGTGTGTGTGTGTGTGTGTGTGTGTGTGTGTGTGTGTGTGTGTGTGTGTGTGTGTGTGTGTGTGTGTGTGTGTGTGTGTGTGTGTGTGTGTGTGTGTGTGTCTAGGCAGCAAAGTATAGGTGGTATCCTACCATTACATCTCCAGTGGCATGGATGGCCAGTTTTTTGATAGTTGCTCATCCCTACACATCTATTTCTTACAGGCCTCCCAACTTCTTGTCTCTCACTTAGCCTACTGATGTCATCTACTAGAGGTTCACCAGCACTCCTGTATAACTCTGACTTGTGTTGTGGAGCTTGTGTTAAGTATTGTGTTCTGTAATTTGTGTACTTAGGTGTTCTGTTCTTACTGAAGTCATATGTGTTTGTGTGTGTGTGTGTGTGCGTGTGTGTGTGTGTGTGTGTGTGTGTGTGTGTGTGTGTGTGTGTGTGTGTGTGTGTGTGTGTGTGAGCTGTTACTTGACCAGCATGTGGAACACTGTTGTCTTGTCCTCAACAGAGAATGTTGATGTCATCATCTATAAAGTGTTGTCTGACACATCCCAGACCAAACTTTAGCTGTGGCTCTTGTGATAAGTACTAAGTATAAGTTCTATTCTCACTGCAGCCAACTGTGTGTGTGTGTGTGTGTGTGTGTGTGTGTGTGTGTGTGTGTGTGTGTGTGTGTGTGTGTGTGTGTGAACTGCTACCTGACATTGCAGAGAGCATTTTACAGCAACATGTGGGACACTGGTATCTTGTTCTCAACAGACACTGCTGATGTCATCAGCTATATGATAGTTTGGGATATGCAGTAATCCCATCAGGGAATGGTCAGACAGTGGGATGGAGGCCAGGTAGACATGACCTCATTGTATACCAGACAGATTACAGTGACATGTTTTTTTATTTACCCACATACATCAAGACATAGTTTTTAGTATCTGTGTTATGTTGATGAGAAAGGCCTGTCATTTCTCCAGACAAACTTTCTAGATGTAAGCTGACACACCCATTTGAAGTAAGGCAACCTGCAGTGCTGTTGTGTTTAACTCCTTCCAAACAGTACTCACTCACAGCTGCAATTCACTACAAATCTACAATATATAAAAGGCAAATCTTTAGGTAGGCATGCTGATGTTAGTTCTATATGTTTGGAACATTGAGAACAAGCATATTCTTCACTATATCTCTCCAGAGGAGTACTGATTCTCACAAGATATGGTTCCAATTTGTCGACTACATACTGCATATGCTGGAATGTATTTAACAATAATGTGAAGCATAGACTTTTACACTATCTGTATGCATTACTTAGACATGTACTGATATCATGGCCATGTTTGTCCAGCCCTTTCAGAGCTAGACGTGACTGACAAGTCATTAAAATGAATGAAAATGACTGCTGTGTGAGAAATATGTAGAAATACTTCAGGCACAGGTCCTTTGACAGCACTTTTAGCATTTCCAAGATATTTTGTTAGCAAAAAGGGTCATATGCCTGTTCTTTTGTGAGGTGGAGGCTAAGGTGAGTTACTGTTATGGCACTAACAAGAATATATTGCTCTTATTATTCTCTTTGTTATGCATCCTGCCTGTTGTTTGATTTCACATCTCTAATTTACCAGTGGGTAATGCTGACTGGCTGCCTTTTCTGTTGTATATGCAAACAATATTTTGCAGTTATGTGATACGTATGTGTATCATATGTCTGTTTTCGTTTAGACCAGCTGCAATCATGGCATTGAGACAAGTCAATCCACTTCTAAGACCCTTCACAGATGCTGAAAACAATGTAACAACTGAGGCTTTTTGCAATATGGTGCCTTCCTCCTGTAAAGGGGAAGGCAAGACATGGGCTGTATGCTCCTAATATGACAATAAATTGTTGCCAATGTGAGTGGTGTCAGAGGCCACAGCCAAAACTATGAATAGGTGTGCCACAGGGCCACTGATATGATCACTGCTGCAAAAAGGTGAGCAGCTGCAGTAGGCCATGACCTCTTGATTTCAGGTGTAGGCCCACCTAGGGAACCACCACTGACTCCTAATGAGCTGCTTCTAGCAGATCTGTGGAACAAAGTCAGCACACAGGACACTAACATGCTACACATGTTGGATGTGGGAGCCAGTGTTTCATCACAGGAAGCGCTTCCTTGTCAGCCTTGCTATATGAACAGTTGAATACTGTGGTATACTTAAAGAATTTAAAGGAATAAGTTAAATCTGTGGCACATGTATTTATTTGATTGGTGAGGGACTGAAAATTGATACAGGTATAAGATTATCTTGGAGATGTCAGCCACATTCTTGTTTAAACAAATGTTTACTGCAGCTATAAAGGGGCAAATATATTAACCTTAGTAGTACTGTTGATTGTGATGTTTTTGCCCTTACCTCTGTCTTAACTGCTTTCAGGATTATCAGTCCAACCGCAATGCTTGCCTTCTGCAGTGATAAGCCAGTTAGTTTGATGTCAGTACTGCTGATGAATTTAAACAAATATTTTAGTGTGTGATATTGATCTCAGGTGTGTTGTGTTTATTGCAGAACTGTCTGTAATAGCAGCAGCAGTGCTACTTTGTTAGCATGTATTGCACTACAGTATTGCTGTTATTAATGTACTTGTGTGTTTCTTGTTTTTATTTTATAATGGATGAGACTAACAGTGGAGCTGTAGCCCTGTGCCAACTGATGTCAGTGTCTCATGAGACGCTGATGATGATGGTGGCCAAACTGAGGCATAGTCAGGGGGTGCAGAGGTTTAATCTGACACAGAGGGTGACATACCTCCATCCCCTGCATTTCCATCATACACAGCCAGTAGGCCTATGCCTATCCAGTCCACTCAGAATACATATATTAGACAGACGGATGGCAAGGACATTGATCAAGGAAGTGCAGCTACAGTGGCTTCAGTACCCATGGAGTCTTGCCAGAGCCAAGTGTGGGTGAGGTGCCATGCAGAAGGATTGATAGGTATGCTTGGAGGAGGCCTGCTGTCCCTCGCCACCTGGTTTAGGTGTCACTTCTCCTGCCACTCTATGTATGTTTAGGGCCATCATGGAGGCACAGGCATGTTCCCACAGGTGCTCCAGACACATGCTTAGGGTTGTGGATGTGGCTCAGTCTGACATACATGGCTGCCTTCACCATGTTGCCAATTTACTGGATCAGATGAATGGCACATTGGAACGAGGGGTGTCTGTAATGGACCAAGAGGTGTCTGTCATGGAATGAGCAGTGTCTGTGATGGAACATCTGCTGGGAGGAGAATGTTTCCTTGTGGGCATAGGTCAGTCACACCATCGACTGATAGCCAATGTGGCTGTGCCCAATCCAGCTCCTGTAGTGGTAGTACTTCTACTGCTCCATCAGTGGGTGTGCTGTCCACACCCAGATGTTGCAGACCATGGGATCATGGTCCTGGACATTCTCATGAAGGGACCTCATCCAGCAGACAGCAATCACATTCAGTTAGCAGCACTGCATCTGTGCATGGTCCTGTTAATCAAGGTGCTAGTGCATCTACTGGCAGAGCCAGTTCACATGGTCAGGGATGACAGCAATGAACTTCCATCTCTACCACACATGGCTCACACCTGTCCAACACACTATGATGCAGGGCTAGCACACAGCTTGATTGTGAACATGCAGACACTCACACACCAATTTCAACTGGAGGACCTCTACAGACACACACACACACAGCAGTTACTTATTTTGTCTCATTGCCCATTTTTTTTTTTGTCCACTGTCTGCCTTCTCCTTCATACTTGCACACACTCACCAACCTCTTTTGTCAGCCTAGGCATCCTGCCCCCCAACACAACACTCTAAGTGATGATAATTGTGCCATATCCCTGTGTTCTACCTTTCTGATTCAGGGTTACAAATTCAGTGTCTGATGCTTAGGGTGCATAGCTAACCTATTGCTTAGTATATCTGCATTGGTGTTGTAGAATGTTTATTGTATCTGTGACTTATATTGCCTTTGGAAATTTGGAGAGTTGATAACATCCGCATGTCACAACTTTATAGTGAATGCTCTTGTAAGGGTTGTGAAGTCAGAAACTGCAATGTGTATCATTACTTTGTAACTTCGCTCTGTAATGACCACCACAACACCCTGTGTGAGTGATGATACCTGATCCATATCCCTTTTTTCTATATTTTAGATTCAGGGAGACAAAGGTTTTCTATCTGATGCTCACGGTACATAGATAACTTACTGCTTCATATACCTGCATTTGTGGTGTTTAACTGGTCATTGTATGGTTAACTTATATTAGCCTTGGACAGTTTCATAGTTGATAACATCAAAATGTCACAACGTTTTAGTGGATGCTCCTGTGAGGGTTGTGAAGTAAGACACTGCAATATGTATAATTACTTTCTGACATGTCTCTTACAGGATTTTCAAGTCCAAATGTATGGTGTACATCACAGGTCAAGCCATGAAATTCCAGTCATAGGACTGTATGACAGCATGGCATTTTTGTTTCCGTTTCTTTATAGTTCTTCATTTAAAGCTCTTATTTGTTGCTACTGTTTGCATTCATTTCAAAGGGGGAACCACCAGCTGCTGTGGGTATAGGCAGACATAGGCCTGCTCAGTATGCCCTTACATTGGCTAAGAGACAATACATAGCATACTCGCTCAACAACTAGTGACCTAAAACCTTCCACCTACTCACATACATATAGTAGCATTGATGCCAGGCAACTCACACAACCTGTACCTTCCCATGTATTGGCTGTGTACTTCTTGCATTAGACAGTGTCATCCCTGAACTAACACTGTGGCAACCACTGCATTTACTCGTTAAGTCCTGAACCTGGAGTGTCTTGTTTAATAATATCATGGCAGGTGGGAGATTTATACAGAAATTCCCTTAACATGTAACAGCAAGAGACATTTGACTTATATGTGTCCATTAGGAAGTAATAGGCCTCAGGCATCAAAGATTCACACAGTCATACCACTCCAAATTACTGATGATCACTTCATGCCCTCAGTTCAGCATCATATGTTTGCAATGGAAAATCATTAAAGAGAGAATTTAGAAAGTAATGAGACACATTGCAGTTTCTGACTTCACAACCCCCCAGAAGATCAAACAACAGGCAGGATACAAAACAAAGACAGTAACAAAAGCAAAATATCCTTGTTTGTACCATAGCAGTAACTTACCTTAGCTTGCCCCAAGTGAACAGTCTGTGCTTGTTTGTGCCATAACAGTAACTCGACTTTGTTCCCTGCTGCTTGAAAGAAGCTGATGATTTGATAACAGTGTATATTCTGATGCATTTGGTTGTGCGAAGAATGACTACAGTTCTTTGTTGCAAAACTGTTTGTATGTCAGAAAGATAAGGCACCCATCCTGTCTTCTGAAGGTGCATTGTGAGAGTTAAATCCAGACCTATGTAGCTATATCTCATGTGTACTAACATTTTCTACTGTGTATATTGTAGATTGATTTTCCTCATTTCAAGTACTTCTCCCTTTTCTTTTTTAAAATTTTTTGGGCCAGTGTTTGCTCGATGCATTGCTTAGTACAAACGGGTTTGGTTTTGGTCATCTGATTTGAGTGAAGTGTGGCAGTGCACAAACTGGGTAAATGGACCACCCAGGCAGCAGACAGGACCTGGCAAGCCACAAAAAAAAAAAATACAGGATGCGTTTAATTAATACTAAACATGTTGCCTGGAAGTGTACACCCATGAGCACTCTGTTTACATGATGGTAAGTGATGTGCAACAGTTTCAAATGAAAGTGTGCACTTTCAGTATGTGCGAGACCTGTAGTGAGTTAGTGGGAAAACACCATTCTACACTGGTCTTGATCTGTGATAGGCATGACAGGTGTTCATGGAGAGAGTTTGAGATTTGATGCTCAAAGATGGGGTGTCCAGGAGTCTAAAGTGTTTGTTTGATCCCTAGTAATTAAACATGGGCCCAGGCTATTGCAGAGGGACTATTGTGGCTTATATTACAAGTCAGAGGCATGGAATAGTCTTACCTTGGCTTTGACCATTGCTACCAGTATCCCGCACACTGGTGAACAATGTAGAAATCACTACAGAAACCTCCGGATGAAGAAAAGGGATACACTCAACCATTGGATCTAGAAATGTAGGACTTGGGGCACCCCACAGATGAGTAAGTATCACTTACAGAGACTAGTTGTAAGAGTTAAAAGCTGGGTATAGTCAGGATTGGTATTCATAATGGTATTCTGTTCTGTTCTGTTTTTTTCTGCAGCCATCACAGACTGAGAACTGAATGCACCAACCCATGCTGCAAGATTGGCATGGATGCAAGATGCATGTGGTATGTATGCATCCAAACAGTACTGTTATTGTAGCATTAGAAGTAAATACACTTTTTTTGGTTTCTTATACAGTTGTATCTAATTGAGTAAAAGAAAAGTATGCATGCATTAGTCTGTAGACCAAAAGAGCAGTTCAGTATTAGAGAGAAGGCATAGATTGTGGGTTCAAAAAACACACTTCCCAAATATATAATAATTTTAAGTTTTCGTCAATACTGCAAGGTACCATCAGACCTCTAAAAAAATAGCATCAATGGCCTGCTGTAATCTGTAATCAGTATAACTGGAACATACATATGGGCAATATAAGCACACATCAAGGATTGCTTGCTGCAATCTGCAGTATAGTGTGCATCTGTTGTGAGCTGTGTAGTCTTAATAGTAAAAAAGTTATTTGTTAGGAGTTGGTAGTCTTAAAAGTAAAGGTAACAGAATATGTCAAATAATTGTATCAATGCACTGTATGTCACATATGAATTTACTAATGTTCTCATTTTTTTCTCTCACCCCAGCCCTTATCTTCCCTTTGCATTTTTTTTTTTTTAATTTGTTTTTTGTTTTCTCCCACAGAACAGTGGGATATGCCTGGCTTATAGGATCCACCTGCCCCCACTCCATTAGGTATGGCTCCAAAGCCCAGCACATCTGGGATGCAAACTTGTAGCACCCCATCTACTGCCCCTGCACTAACTGGCCCCTCAGGTACTCCTGCCCCACAGGTTAGGCCAGTGGTTCCCTCTGGGAGCAGTAGCAGAGGTGTTGATTTTATCACCCAAGAAGAACTGCCAGGGATGGTGCTTAGGATTGTGCCACACTGCTGGTGCATGCCTATGCCAGATGGAGAACCTGGTCTCCATCCTGGTTCAAAATACCCAAAGGAGATGCAGACATCAGGCACTACAGCCAGCGGTGCAGTGAGGAGACAGTGATGACAGTTCAGTGAGTGAGGACTCGATTGTTGCTGTCACCCAGCTTGACGTGCATGGGATGTTGATTTCCTTATCCTGACCCCAACAATGGTGTTCACCCACCTCTTGTTGTCTTCATCCTACCTATGCCTTGTCTTGTATGTCCTGTTTGTTAGCAATTGCTTCCTCACCCACCCAACTTACGTGACCCAGACATACTTATGTCCCTTCCCTAATATTCCTCTCTCTCACCAAAAAAAAGGGCAACATTGTCCCCTACATAGCTCTCCGTTTTGCACACTTGTCTTCTTGACACCCTTGATTTAGTCCATTTGGCTATACAACATGATTGTGTTGTGGTCACCCCCCTCTCTCTGGAGGTGACAGTCCAAATTCAGCTAATATTTTTCATATACGGTCATGTTACTGTTGAAGAAATGGATAGCTATGTTTCTTTCCTACATCCCTCCTGCACATCCCTCCCCTCCTTTCACTTTGTTTTTCCCCCGCTTGCTCCCCATTTCACACTTTTTGAACCCAAAACCACTGACTAATTCCTAATACTGTACTGTTATTTTGTCCAACAGACTACTGCATTCATACTTTTCTTTTACAGTTTAGAGAGATATGTATTCTCACTCTTATTTGAGAATATGCAACTGTTGCTTTTTACTACAGACTAAGGCATGCATACTTTCTTTTACAGTTGAGATATGCATGCTCAATTTCATACAAGTGTATTAAATACCAACTAAGCCATCTTTAACATTTAATGCTACAATAACAGTACTGCTCTGATGCATACATACCACATGCTTCTCGCATCATTGCCATTCGTGTGGCATGGGATCTTACATTTCATGCTTGTTCTGTAGCAGCTGTGTAAAAAATACCATTATGAATACCAGTCTTGACTATATTCAGCTTTTAACTCTTACAATTAATTACTGTAATTGATACTTGCATATCTCTGCGGTGTTCCCCATACTAACTTTTCCAATTCAATGTTCGAGGGTATCCTGCTTCCTCCTTCAGTGGTCATCAAAATGACATTGGCATTGTTCACCAGTGCAAGAGATACCTGTAGTACTGGTCACAGCCCTGGCAATACTATTCCAGACTTCATATTTGTATTTTGAGCCTGAATAGTCCTGCTGGAGAAAATGGGGCACATGCTCCTTAACTAAGAGTCCAATAAACACTTTGGACTCCTGAAAACCCCATCTCTGCACTCAGAAGTGCACTGCCTCACCACAAGAATCAGAGATGCCTACAAGAGATCAAGCCCAATGTAAAATGAGCATTTCCCATCAATTGCATTTTGTATCTTGATGTTTTCCTGCCAGTTGCATGTATTGTCCTTTCTGAAAGTGCGCACTTTTTGGTTTTGCAACATTTCAAAAAGGTTCACATTACTTAGCATCATGCAAACATGGTAGTTGAGGGTGCTCACTGCAAGGCAATGTGTTTGCATGATGGTAAGGGATGCACAACAGTGGCAACCAATGCAATTTCAAGTTTATTTGATATATAGGCACTTGTGTAAATGTGTTAGTCAAATGGGAAGGCCATGCCATTTCAGATAGCACAAATATACTTGCATGAACATAGTACACAATATACCCACAATCATAAATAAATAAATAAATAGGTAAATAACTGAGTAAATAACTGACACAATATTAGTGTCTCAGCCCTCATACATATAAATATTAATATCAACTACCCTATGCTAAATGTTATAAGTGAGAGTGACTATAATGTGAAGTGGAACAACATTAAAACTGTATGAAATATGGTATATTTGAACCCTAGGACATGTGCATGGTAGCTTTACACTTACAGCTGTTGCCACAAGAATGTTGAGAAAATGGTTGTGCATATTGCGCTTCATTGCTATAATCTGCAATGTCACAACTGTAAAACAAAGTCTGCACATGCCATACTAGAACCCAGGGCCATCTGAACTCCCGACATGCACTTAACACCTGCTGCCACAGGATTGCTTACATGATGTTCCCTATATTACTATTCATTGTAAGGTTCTCAATGTTAATTGCAGTGCAACTCCACTTACCACGTTTGTGCAATGGCCAATAGTATTAATCAAATACATCTGGTTTAGGTTTGTGGTTGTCTGGGTCTTGTCTGAAACCTGAGTGCTCCATTCATCCAGTTTGTCCACTGCAGCACTTTGCACAATCCAGATGAGCACATCCAAACATGTTTGTGTTAAGCAGCACATCATGCAAACACTGCCCCCCCCCCAAAAAATAAAATAAAATAAAATTGGTGAAATAGTTGAAATGATGAAAAAAATCTATGGCAGCGCCTCAAACAAATTTTAATGAAGAAAACTCAAGAAAGGGAAAAGCAATTGCCATGCTGTCATACAATCCGCTCTCACAGCTAGTAACCTTACACAGAAATGCTAGCTGCATCATACCTCTCAACTGCCCAGGTTTTTGTCTCATATTTTTGGGCTGTTTCTTGTAACATGTGTGGTTTTCTGGAAAATCACTCAAGATTGAAGTCAATAATGACATACATTTGAGTTTCATACTTCATATCCTTCAGAAAAAGCATTCTAACACAAATACTATTATTCTAGGTACTTTCTAAGTTCATAAGAACAATATTTAAAATCTGTCCCTAGTTTTGTGCCTTTGCCCCCCATTATTTTAATCCTTGTCCACATTTCTTGCACTAAGAGGTTGAGAGGTATGATCATTCATATTAAAGGTTTTGCAGCCAGCAACACTGGTGAGAACCAGTAAAACCTTGCTTATGTATGCTGTGCCTCATTAATATACATGGCAGAATACTGTGAGATGAGCAACATCGCATATGCAAAAACACTCTGTGTAAGCTCTGCACGAAATCTACATGAAGTTTATTGAATCCTGAGGCATATCTCAGTAAGTGTATAGCTATTTATATTCTCGAGTGTGGGATGGACTTGCAGGGAGTGTAGGTATATATTTTTTTTTATGTAGGCTTCTGGCATTTAGCAGTAACACTTTAAAGTTCTTTTGAGTTGATTTTGCTGTGTTGGTAGTTTTGTCAGTCTGGCATTGCCTAAAAAAGGCACTACTGAGGCAGACAAAGCTTTTACCAAAATTTTATATCCTAGACAGGAAAGCTGCAGACTATCCTTGGCAAAGCAATGTGGTCTATTGACCATGTCCTCTCAAGCTGACAGATATTGGATCCCCTTAGAATGACACCAGAAACACATCCAGTTTTTGAAATCAATAATTTTTTGCTCATATTGCATCATCTTTGGAGATGGTAATATGCTGTTCAGTGCCAGGCTCATACTAGCCTGACACCGTGTCTGAAAGCTCCATAGTGTCTCTCTCTATATAGTCCAGGGAGGTACAACCCAGGTCATTTACACCTGCATGGACTATGATGGAATAATACTGCTATCCGTGGCATAATGTCTTGAGTGCATGCATGATTTGTTGGATCCTGGCTCCAGATAAGTAACTAACAGTTATCTTCTTCTTGTTCACTGTCATTAGAGAGGCATCAATGTATCTTACAATGGAGTCCCCTGTGATGAGAATCCCAGGAAGTGTATTTTATTGCCTTAGGGGCTTAGTGTTTGGGCCTTCACTGAGAGTGACAGTATGTGTGGTGTTAGATGTTGCTTTTTCTGAGTGATTTTGGGCTTGCTGAGGCATAGCTTTGACAGTGGGTGGTCTAGGTGATCTTTGTTGTTTAGGAAGATTGCTTTTAAGTGCCAGAGCATATATTAGTCTATGTGTGTGTGCAGGCATGTTTGTGTGTGTGTGTGTGTGTGTGTGTGTGTGTGTGTGTGTGTGTGTGTGTGTGTGTGTGTGTGTGTGTGTGTGTGTGTGTGTGTCTTTGTGTATGTGGTTTCAACAACCTGATGTGGACTTGCATGCAAGAGTTTACCCACTATTGTCATTGTATAATTAAACCTCTCTAATACTGTGTCTGTTTCTTTAAGGATTAATGGTTGCCAGTAAATATGAGACATTTGCTACATCGCCACAGCAAGATGTCCGCATCCACCAAGCTAGCAACAGAGAAATTAGGAAATTGCATATCCATACCGTCCAGTCATTTGATTTGTGAGCTGCAGTGCAGTAGTGTACTGGGGTTAGAAAGCCATTAACGCTGCTTTGTTTGCACAGGCTAAGAAGGGTGCTTTATTGAGGCAGATTATGCCAAACAGTAATACATTTTGCTAACTTTAATGTTTACACAGTACTGAATTCTACTAAATCTGTAAATATTGCCACTAGAGGCCCAACTAGCTGCTCTAAGCTTGTTGAAGCACAAGATATTTGCGTTATATTGCTGTTTTACAGCATACAATTTCAGGGATTTTTCTACAGAGAAAATTTGGTTTCTAGGTGATTGCTACAGTATAGGGCACTACTAAACCACCCAAACATGCAAATTTTGTAGCAGCACAGAAAAAACAGAAAAGTAAATAATGAGCCGTCTGGGCAATAAAATGATTACACTTAGTCCTTTTGTTTATTTCCCAACTCAGATAGGCCAGGCAAACACCTACTGCCATAAGATGAATGAACCCAGTTCTATTAATGTAAAAGCACAACAGAAGAGATGCACAGGTGCAATGCTAACAAAAACCACTTAAACAACTACCTGGAATTCACTTGCTGAAGGTAATTTCCGGACAGTGAGAGGAAGAGAGATTTTTTTTAAATGCACACAAATAAGCAGGAATCAAAAGTTATCAGTCAAAATAACTTGTGCGATTTAGCAATCAAAAATACTTAACTTTGCCTGGATGGCACTGGATACAAGTACATCACTTCTGAAAAGCAGGCTAGGATTACAAGCTTTTCTGAACTCCAGGAAAATGTGTAGGAGACAGTATGTAGTAAAGGAGGTTTACTCAAAAAAAATCCTGATTTGCAGGGTAGGCACTCAGTATCACAGTCTTTGGAAAACAATGGGTAAGAGGAGTACATAAATAGCTTATATAACAGCGAATAGAAATGAAAGAAGGGAGTGAAGAACTTTGGAAATCAGATAATCATAAGGGGTATAGAGCAGAAGCACAGGCTTATAAAATAAAAACAGCAGAAGGGTGGGATGGTTGGGAAATATTCAAGAAACAAGCAGACTAGGTACAAAGGTAAGAAATCAAATTAAGGCAATTTGTACTTTAAGCAGAATGGAAGCAATTAAAATAATTAAATTCTCTTTTCTTTTCTTTTTTTTTTTTTTTTGAAATGCTAGATACCCACAATTCCACACCTTTTCAAGTCTTGGATAAAACACACTAGATGGGGTAGTTTTGTGCTGCAAATGGGAGATAGCTAGAGAGCTAGGCAATCAAATATAAACAATATTGGAGCTGTTTCAGAAACTGTAGCTTAATGTGTTACTGGGGAAGGAGATAGACATAAATGCATACAGATAAATGATAAGCAGAATGTAGAAGCACCGATGCACAAACTGAAGCAAGGACAATTCCCTTACTATTAAACTTCTATTATATTTAAGGCACCAGACTATGCAGATATTTACAGTAACACTGTATATGAAAAAATGCAGCATAAATGATTAAGGCAAAAATCTGGTAGTATCATGCAGTTCTGCCACAACTATGAATTAAACTACAGCACTTTGACCTAGACGACTTTAAAATACAAACATGCAGCTTTTATAAGTGATTCTACTTATGGAAATAGAAGTCTGGAATTATCCAGAAACACAGTCTTCTCACAACTGCTAATTAAAATACAAGGCTAAGGTCCCAGAACAAACTAAAAATGCAATCAGATGAAACAGAGTAGACGAGTACAAAGTAGTATCACCACACAGGTCACTATAAGTGTGTTTAAATATTTAAGAAGAATTGAAATGATTAAAATAATTACATTTTCTTTCCTTTTTCAAAAGTTAGTACCTCACAGTTCCACACCTCTCCAAGTCTTCGATAAAAACAAATATCTTTCCTATGTAATGAAAATAATGTTGCAATATAAACTATCTCTAGAATATTACAGTTGCATCTTTTATTATTTCTTAATAACCATGACTATGTTGTGACAGAAATATTAGCCTCATAAATAAATGTATTGTGGACATGACCCATATTTATTCATACCATAACATATCACCCCAGGGTGTGCGTTTTCCACAATATTTTTCAAATTCTTACCTCTGTTATGTAGGAATCTCGACTTATTGCTATTCCCAAATAATCTGAATGTTAAGGTCCAATTTTTATTTAAATTTACTTCTCATTTTGTTTCCCAATTTCTACTAAAAACAATAGATCTTTTAGTGTTTCAAATTTGGGTTATATTTCTCCTCACAGTTCTTTAACTCCATTCCCATTATCTCATTAATTAAATCCTGTGGGTACCACCTATCCAAAATCATACTACTCAAACAATCCATCTCTTGTAAAAAATACTATTTCCTCAGACACCAGTCTTGATAATCTAACAAACTACCCTTTAGGTATTTTTTTGTCACAGGGATAACAGCTAAAAAAAAAATACAAACAACTATTAGAGAATATAGACATAAAATCTGTGTTAGATTCAAACCTCATAGCAAAACAGCTTTTACTAATACTAATATCCAAATAATTATTTTTCATAAATCAAATGCACTATAAAATTAAAAAAAAATCAACACTATAATTAAGATAAGTGATAACATAATTCAATACATTGACATTGCCCCACCAATAAAATAATATATCATCCAAGAATCTAAGGTATAAATTAGTATGGGTCCAACATTCTGATTCAATAACATATTTCTGTTCCCAGATCCATAATACTATATTAGCAGACATTGTGGCTGAAACAGCACCCACGGCAACTCCCCTCACCTGTCTGTAATGTTTACCCTCAAAGAAAACAAAGTTATTAAGTAATACCATTTCCATCATGTTGGTTAATAAATTGATTTCCTTGTAGATTAAACAAAAAACAATCATGAGAGCTTCTCTAACTAATTTTGCCATCTTTCATGTGTGATAATAAAAAGAAACATTATATCCATTGTCACCAAATAAGTATCCTTGTCAAAAGGGCTTGTTGCTATTTTAGTCAAGCAGTGCCATGAATCATTAAATACATGCGTTTTAACATTAAAAAAATCTTTCAATTTTTGATCCACCTGTTTTGCTAAAGGTTCTGTTTTTCCCCTTCCATGGCAACTATAGATCATAATAGAGGGGTCATACTAAATTTGATGTGTTTTAGGTATACGCAAAATAGCTGGACGAAAAGGTTTCTTAACTGTTATATGTATTTCAGCTGTGAAAGACAAGTAATATTCCAAAATTACATCCTGTAGCCAATTATCAGTCTTCTTATATGAAATATTAGTCTCATTCTTGGAGGCTATATCAAAAAAATCAATTTATTTAAATACTGATATCTTTGCATATATATTACTTCTCCTACCTTATCTTGTTTCATGATCCTAATGTTTGTGTCCTGAGATAACTGCTTCAATAATAAACTTTGCTCCCTAGTGAGGTTATAGTATTAGATCCAAACTATCACTACCTATAGTACTCAAGTCATTTGCACACATTTTTTTTTTCAAAAAGGGCTATCGGTGGAATGATGGTGGATTGTAATTGCTACATGTGTAAAGTATTTCTACTTCTTGCTTTGTTTTTGCTTTGTTTTGTTTTGTTTTTCTTTCTTCTAAGAGAAAGTTAAAATTAAAATGTCTAGTATATAATTCTAATTCCAAAATTTTGCCAACTCTATTATATTTTGTTGATGGGACAAAGGTAAAGACAGTTTATAAAAAATTCTGAAATCATTGTCATTTCTATTATTTTTATTTTTATAATGTTCATCTCCCCTTACCAGTACCTCCATGCTTCATATTGTCAACCTTTTCAGTATTATTAAATAGAGGGATATGGCTCCTTGCTTTCATAGGCTACTTTGTCCCTAATGACATTCTTGGTCTTCCTATCTGTAATAATTTTGCATTGCTTACTAGTTTTAGAAAAAAAAACTTCATATTGTTTTTCATATTAAAAATATACCAAATCATTAATTTCTTGTTGCAGTCTATTAATATCTATTCAATGTTTTGTAAAATCCTAATATTATCTTTAACAAAAAAAAAAATACCTGGAATTTGGAGTCTGGAATAGAGCCTAGGAATATCACTCTCTTGAAGGAAGTAAAGCTTGATTTTGAGATGATAATATGGAACCTGAGAGATTAGACATGAATGTAAAAGTATTTATGGGATACTTTGAGTCTATACATGTCTATTTCTCAGACATAAGATGATTGTGTGTCTTGTTCCTTGGAGGTTGCAGGAATGACATCCTCTAAATCCCCAAGATGCAGGGAAGATATGTTCCAAACCTCCCAAAACAGGAAGAATTTTAGAATATTTTGGGGCATCCAGGCCAGGTAAGTCAAATTATATGTTACATGCCTCTGATGCCCCTTTTGCCTCCATTTCCAGTTCCCTTTTTGTCTACCATGACCTTTTTCAAATGAGAGTCCACATGTTGGGCAAGCAGAGCCTAAAGTGACTTCTGTGTCAGTTTACCTTAAGGTGGAAGACATCTGTGAAAACTAATCAAATCCCTTGCCATAACTGTCAGATGAGTATGCTTCTACCTTTTCAGGAAAGCGCTCACTATTCCTTCTCCCAGAGGGGACGTCACACAAAGAAATATGTGTACTTGGCTGCAGGCTTTGTATGGCTTGTATACATTGTTTGGCCAGAGTGATCCACTGTTCATAGACTGCCTTGAGATGGGAAAGAGGAAAGGACACACCAGGCATTTGGGACACAGAAAGCTGAAAGGAGCCCAGTCCAGATGATGTATGTTTCCGATTTTAAATCTTTTTAGTAGGACATTAGCCATGGAAGTCTTAGACACACTGATATTCTCCCTTATGAGAATAATGGGTATCCAATCCCCTCTTCAGAAATGGTGAAACATGCTTTGTCAGCAGAAGCCTGATAGTGAGCAGCCAGTCTTGAAACCAGAATGTGAACAACTACTCAATGGGAGAGGCTTGGCCCTTTGTTGTGACATTCTCCATAGGGCAACATCAGGGGTCTTATGAAAATCATGTCTATCTTCCTGGCACTGTGAAACCACCTCAGTAGTGATGAGCTGACCAATGTGTGTTCCTCATATGGAAAATCTTGGCAGTCTCAGCTATCACAGTTCATTTTATACTATAATAGCATATAATATTCATCAGTGACAGCTAAATTTGCTGTTTCACAAAAAACTTCCCAAACACTGTCTTTCAAGACCACTTGAACAATCCACTATGAAAACTGCGTTTGAAATATTTATTTAAGCTTCTCTTTAAACATGCACTTTTCATCAGATTTAAGAATCCAACTTCATCAGAAACAAAACTTTAAGTTAATAATCTACTAGAGCATTTTACAGCACCCAAATCTCATTGAAATCACATTAAAGTCAAAAATAAAAAATATTATACTAACAAATGTAAAAAAATGTATATAAAAAATCTCCAAGTAAAAAATTGTGTTAAGTTTTGTATAGCTAACAAAGTTAAAATAGTTAAAAATAAATAAAAATCAATTTTGACTTGAAATTTTGATCTCAAAACACTACACATGTATTTGCTCATAAAAGCAGCAAAGTCTCAAATCTAAATATACAAATGAGAATTCACCTTAACAGATTTTTTAAGCGTAGGACACACATAATCGAATTACACTCATTCAGGCCAGGAAACTGGCAGGCATTCAGCCTCAATTGCCAACAAAGCTCTAACCTTTCCAATCTAATTTTATTATTGTTCATTATAGCATTGTATTTTCTGAGTTGCGACCTGCATGTATATGAGATTTCATATAGGTAGAAATTAAACAATATATAAAAAATGAAAAACAAACAATAAAAAATAAAGAATTAACTAGTAGTTGCAAGTCTCACCAGTAGGGTGAGCTCTCTGCGTAGTACATGTGTAGTGCTGCGTGACTTTAATGTGATTTCAATGAGATTTGGGTGCTATAAAATGCTCTAGTAGATTATTAACTTAAAGTTTTGTTTCTGATGAAGTTGGATTCTTAAATCTGACAAAAAGTGCATGTTTAAAGAGAAGCTTAAATAAATATTTCAAACGCAGTTTTCGTAGTGGATTGTTCAAGTGGTCTTGGAAGACAGTGTTTGGGAAGTTTTTTGTTTACCTGTTTCAAACCATTTTCAAGGCTTGTGAAATTTGCTGTTTCCACAGACTGCTGTGAAGATAAAAAGTAAGTTTTCAAGCAATAATTCACGTAGCAGAAAAGGTGTTATTTACAATTTGTGTATGTCTTGGTACAAATTTGTAACAATTCCATGTATCACGTGAAGTCTGCACAGCATTATTTATTAGAGTTCTGTGCTAATCTCTGCTGAGAGTTCATTCTGCATCTCATTATTTATTAGAGTTCTGTGATACTCTCTGCTGAGAGTTCATTCTGCATCTCATTATTTATTAGAGTTCTGTGCTACTCTCTGCTGCGAGTTCATTCTGCATCTCATTATTTATTTATTAGAGTTCTGTGCTACTCTCTGCTGAGAGTTCATTCTGCATCTCATTATTTATTAGAGTTCTGTGCTACTCTCTGCTGCGAGTTCATTCTGCATCTCATTATTTATTAGAGTTCTGTGCTACTCTCTGCTGAGAGTTCATTCTGCATATCATTATTTATTAGAGTTCTGTGCTACTCTCTGCTGCGAGTTCATTCTGCATCTCATTATTTATTAGAGTTCTGTGCTACTCTCTGCTGAGTTCATTCTGCATCTCATTATTAGAGTTCTCTGCTACTCTCTGCTGCGAGTTCATTCTGCATCTCATTATTTATTAGAGTTCTGTGCTACTCTCTGCTGCAAGTTCATTCTGCATATCATTATTTATTAGAGTTCTGTGCTACTCTCTGCTGAGAGTTCATTCTGCATCTCATTATTATTAGAGTTCTGTGCTACTCTCTGCTGCGAGTTCATTCTGCATCTCATTATTTATTAGAGTTCTGTGCTACTCTCTGCTGAGAGTTCATTCTGCATCTCATTATTTATTAGAGTTCTGTGCTACTCTCTGCTGCGAGTTCATTCTGCATCTCATTATTTATTAGAGTTCTGTGCTACTCTCTGCTGAGAGTTCATTCTGCATCTCATTATTTATTAGAGTTCTGTGCTACTCTCTGCTGTGAGTTCATTCTGCATCTCATTATTTATTAGAGTTCTGTGCTACTCTCTGCTGAGAGTTCATTCTGCATCTCATTATTTATTAGAGTTCTCTGCTACTCTGCTGCGAGTTCATTCTGCATCTCATTATTTATTAGAGTTCTGTGCTACTCTCTGCTGAGAGTTCATTCTGCATCTCATTATTTATTAGAGTTCTGTGCTACTCTCTGCTGCGAGTTCATTCTGCATATCATTATTTATTAGAGTTCTGTGCTACTCTCTGCTGCGAGTTCATTCTGCATATCATTATTTATTAGAGTTCTGTGCTACTCTCTGCTGTGAGTTCATTCTGCATCTCATTATTTATTAGAGTTCTGTGCTACTCTCTGCTGTGAGTTCATTCTGCATCTCATTATTTATTAGAGTTCTGTGCTACTCTGCTGAGTTCATTCTGCATATCATTATTTATTAGAGTTCTGTGCTACTCTCTGCTGTGAGTTCATTCTGCATATCATTATTTATTAGAGTTCTGTGCTACTCTCTGCTGCGAGTTCATTCTGCATATCATTATTTATTAGAGTTCTGTGCTACTCTCTGCTGCAAGTTCATTCTGCATCTCATTATTTATTAGAGTTCTGTGCTACTCTCTGCTGTGAGTTCATTCTGCATATCATTATTTATTAGAGTTCTGTGCTACTCTGCTGCAAGTTCATTCTGCATCTCATTATTTATTAGAGTTCTGTGCTACTCTCTGCTGAGAGTTCATTCTGCATATCATTATTTATTAGAGTTCTGTGCTACTCTCTGCTGCAAGTTCATTCTGCATCTCATTATTAGAGTTCTGTGCTACTCTGCTGAGAGTTCATTCTGCATCTCATTATTGATTAGAGTTCTGTGCTACTCTCTGCTGAGAGTTCATTCTGCATCTCATTATTGATTAGAGTTCTGTGCTACTCTCTGCTGAGAGTTCATTCTGCATCTCATTATTTATTAGAGTTCTGTGCTACTCTCTGCTGCGAGTTCATTCTGCATCTCATTATTTATTAGAGTTCTGTGCTACTCTCTGCTGTGAGTTCATTCTGCATCTCATTATTGATTAGAGTTCTGTGCTACTCTCTGCTGTGAGTTCATTCTGCATCTCATTATTTATTAGAGTTCTGTGCTACTCTCTGCTGCGAGTTCATTCTGCATATCATTATTTATTAGAGTTCTGTGCTACTCTCTGCTGCGAGTTCATTCTGCATATCATTATTAGAGTTCTGTGCTACTCTGCTGCGAGTTCATTCTGCATATCATTATTTATTAGAGTTCTGTGCTACTCTCTGCTGAGTTCATTCTGCATATCATTATTTATTAGAGTTCTGTGCTACTCTCTGCTGAGTTCATTCTGCATATCATTATTTATTAGAGTTCTGTGCTACTCTCTGCTGCGAGTTCATTCTGCATATCATTATTTATTAGAGTTCTGTGCTACTCTCTGCTGCGAGTTCATTCTGCATATCATTATTTATTAGAGTTCTGTGCTACTCTGCTGCGAGTTCATTCTGCATCTCATTATTTATTAGAGTTCTGTGCTACTCTCTGCTGAGTTCATTCTGCATCTCATTATTTATTAGAGTTCTGTGCTACTCTCTGCTGAGAGTTCATTCTGCATCTCATTATTTATTAGAGTTCTGTGCTACTCTCTGCTGAGTTCATTCTGCATCTCATTATTTATTAGAGTTCTGTGCTACTCTCTGCTGCGAGTTCATTCTGCATCTCATTATTTATTAGAGTTCTGTGCTACTCTCTGCTGAGTTCATTCTGCATCTCATTATTTATTAGAGTTCTGTGCTACTCTCTGCTGCGAGTTCATTCTGCATCTCATTATTTATTAGAGTTCTGTGCTACTCTCTGCTGAGTTCATTCTGCATCTCATTATTAGAGTTCATTCTGCATCTCATTATTTATTAGAGTTCTGTGCTACTCTCTGCTGCGAGTTCATTCTGCATCTCATTATTTATTAGAGTTCTGTGCTACTCTCTGCTGCGAGTTCATTCTGCATCTCATTATTTATTAGAGTTCTGTGCTACTCTCTGCTGCGAGTTCATTCTGCATCTCATTATTTATTAGAGTTCTGTGCTACTCTCTGCTGCGAGTTCATTCTGCATATCATTATGTATTAGAGTTCTGTGCTACTCTCTGCTGTGAGTTCATTCTGCATATCATTATGTATTAGAGTTCTGTGCTACTCTCTGCTGAGTTCATTCTGCATCTCATTATTGATTAGAGTTCTGTGCTACTCTCTGCTGAGTTCATTCTGCATCTCATTATTGATTAGAGTTCTGTGCTACTCTCTGCTGAGAGTTCATTCTGCATCTCATTATTGATTAGAGTTCTGTGCTACTCTCTGCTGTGAGTTCATTCTGCATCTCATTATTGATTAGAGTTCTGTGCTACTCTCTGCTGTGAGTTCATTCTGCATCTCATTATTTATTAGAGTTCTGTGCTACTCTCTGCTGTGAGTTCATTCTGCATCTCATTATTGATTAGAGTTCTGTGCTACTCTCTGCAGTGAGTTCATTCTGCATATCATTATTTATTAGAGTTCTGTGCTACTCTCTGCTGAGAGTTCATTCTGCATATCATTATTTATTAGAGTTCTGTGCTACTCTCTGCTGCGAGTTCATTCTGCATATCATTATTTATTAGAGTTCTGTGCTACTCTCTGCTGAGAGTTGAATTGTCTCTTAAACAAAATGTGTGTCTGCAGGGGTGAGCATCTGAATTCAGTTTGTGCTGGTGGGATGATGGTGTGTGATGGTAAAAATCATGTGACCAACTGTGGCTTTTTTAATTTTAGTCTTTGCTAGGTATCTCTATGAAGAGGTAAAAAGTACTAGTCTCTATGGACAAGGTACCAACCAGCATTCTCTTTCTGCAAGAGATTATGGTGGACATTTTGAATCTTTAAAGCTAAAGGCCAAATGGACTCCAGCAGACTGCAGACAGACTACAGTGAGAGTAGCATTAGTTCTTGTATGTAAGGGTTTAATTTTTACTTTATATAACATCGGTCTAACAATAAAAGTAAGTATGTGGGAGGTTTGTTTGAACTATGGTCATATAAGTGGTCATTTGGAAACATTAACAGTCCTGATATACATGGCCCTTATTTTATGGAAATAGGATATTACCTTTACTTTAAATGGTGCTTAAACTCACAGAGAAAGACATAAGGAGCCTCACAGGAATGTCACAGGGTTTTTTTATATCGTGGTTAAGGTAATACATTTGATGGACAAATGGAGGTTATATCATGAAAGCCCACAAAAGTGTATGTTCAGTTACTGGGATGCGGGGTTGGCCTAATGGCTAATGTGGTAACCTGCCAAGCACAAGGTACAGGGTTTGAGTCTTCCATTTAGTAATTGGCTAGGCTTAAAATGGCCCGGAACTGCAGTTACTCTAGTACTAATCTATGAACCTGTGCAGACTAGAGAACATGTACTGCTAATATTGGACTAGAGTATTACAGTTTTACTATTCACATGCTAGGATGTAAAATCTGATTTGTGGCATACAAACTTTTTAGACTGGTAATACCTTATATGGTGAAGCCATTTCAGTAAACCTTGTTGTAGCCTTGAGGTGTCCATGTAGTGTGATGAAACGCCATAAACAGGACTCAGATTTTTAAGGACTTGTATTGCACTTTAAACAGCTGTAGCGGCAGCAAGGGATTCAGGGATAAGTTCAGTAGAGGGCAGTGCCCGTTAGACTAGATATATAAGTGAGACACTGCAGCTTTACCCCAGCAGCAAGGGGAAAATAGATACCCAATTGCAGGTTGATCACTTTTCAACCCCAACCTCTAAATGGACTTCCTACCAAGCAAATGGAGGATAGCAACAGTCATACCCTTGCACATGGGAGCACCATTCACCCTTAAGAGCTGATGCAGTAGTTATAGATTTGGGAGCATACATAGACAATAGCCTAGCATTCAACCCACACATGTCTACTATTGCAATTCTTTCTATATTACTCAACCTATATGCAAAGGGATAGCATCTCAATCCAGACAAATTATTATCCCTATGTATTCTGCCACCTCAAGCTTCATTTGGTATGCATTGTCCAGACATATTCAACAAGTAGTGCACCCACAGAGGTTCCTCACAAAAATAATAGAGGGATTAAACCCCATGACTTACATGGACTATCTCAAAGCTGTATCACTATACTTGGTCTTTTATAGACTATTAAGAAATGCCACCAAAAATACCCCCCCCCGCTATCACTAGTGAACAGATCCTTAATGCTTTCAATATGCTAAGAACAGTGCATCAACGTGCCCAGACAATATCCCACTATGCCTTCTAAATAGCATGAAATATGACCTATCAGGCCCTCTGGAATTGCTATTTAACTGTAGCCTTCAAACAGACCTTGTGCCTTACAAATGGAGAACAGCATTTGTCAACCTTCTGCACAAATGTGGGCCATCTACAAACCCTGGAAACTACAGACCCATAAGTCTCACTAGTCTCATATGCAAAGCTATGGAAAGAGTTATGGAAATGATTAATAATGACATAGGAAACCTCCAGACACTGGTCCAAATCCAGTCTGATTTCATCAAGGGCAGGTCATACCTGCTCATCCTGGTGAAATTCTTTGAGAAGGTCACCAAAGCAATGGATGAGGCCGAAATGTTTCACACTGCCTACTTTGAATTGGCCAAGGCATTTGCCACAATACCCCACCTGGACATTGTTGACAAACTCAAGAGGTTAGGTATAAACTTGTATGTCATCCATTGGATAGCCATCTGGTTCACATACAGGACCGAGGAAGTTAGAACTGGGGAGTCCACCTCAATAAAGAAGCCAGTCACAAGCAGTCTCTCTCATGGATTGATCCTGGGATCACTCCTTTTTGGCATTTACTTCTCTGAAGTCAAGGCTAATATCAATGGCCTATGGCTGACTAAATTTGCAGATGTTTGCAAATTAGGAGCAATCAGAATCACCCACATACACAAATGCTCTCCAGGAAGGGCTGAGACAAACAAATAACTGGTGTCAGAGCCATGGATTTTAAGAAATGCATATTATACAATGACTGTCCATTAATATTCAAAAACGAGCACACTGATTGGTCAGCCCAACCAGTGTGCCCATTGTAAATCTGAGAATATACCAACGGAAAAGGGTCCCATCACCCAGACTTTTTCCCATTAGTATATCTCATCATTTTTTTCCTTTCCTTTGTTTTTTTTGCCAAAAAAGAAAATGGAAGACCTCAAATAAACAAGGGAGACTGCGCAGACAAAAATAAGAGGATAATCAGGTATGTTCTGCAAAACTAAAGAAACTTACCTGATTATCATTTTAATTTGTCTGTCCCAGCTCTTCCAAACGTAAAAAAGTCTCCCGGTTTCTTTTTTCGTTTCAATAAAAAAAAAAAAAAAGGCAATGGAGATCTTCCTTTCTCCATTGCTAACTGCACATCATTGATGTACTGCGTAAGCATGGGAACACAAGTCCCATATGCATGCGCAGTACATCAGAAAAAGCCCCAGGACACCAAAAAAATGTGGAAGGGTACCACGGAGGCATTATACAAAGACATTATTTAAGAAAACTAAGTTTTTTTTTCTTAAATAATGTCATTGTATAATAGCAATAACCCATGGTTGGGTGTGGGCAATGCTGGATTTACCCACAGTTGGCTTTGTTTGGTCACTCAGGCTTTGCCCTCATGACCAAACCACACCAACCATGGGTAAATCCAGCATTACCCACACCCATGCATAGGTTATTGCTTAAATAGTATCTTTTAGGAAGTCATCCACCTCTGTAAATATTATATGATCAAATGGGGACACATAGACAGTAATCTAGCCTTTGTACATCATGCATCTACAGCAGTGAGAAAAATCATTCTATGTTGGACAATTAGAAACAAATATATGACATCTAGGTCCAAGAAAGTCATTGTTCTCCTGTATTCTGCATCATCAAACCTATCAGTGAGTACAATGCCCCCTTTGGTATGTACCTAACCAGGCATATACAATGACTGCAACATATACAGAGGTTCCTCACTAAAAGAATACAGGGCATAAGTAACATGCCCTATACAGACCCCTTCAAGACCCTGTCCCTGTATTCTGTCTACTACAGGTTGTTGAGGGAGATCTATGCCTGGCATATAAGGCATTGTCAGATCTCACCCTGATGGACTTCCTACATATCTGCAAAACAAATAACACCAGAATTATAAATTTCCAAAGAATTAAACCTTTTCTGTAATATAAATAGGACCTTCTGGAGAGACATGTGTGTATCCCAGACACTACCCTTCTCTGGAACATGCTCCCCATCCATGTAAAGTACAGTTCTTCCCTAACCCATTCACATGTAACTTGGACAACTGGATGGGGAACAGGGAATTCATTCCTGGTTTGGCAGCTATGTCTCTAATGAACACAGCCATATTGCGAATGGCTCATCTCCCAGACCCCTGCTTGTAAATGTTTCACCTCCCAAACCCTTACTTACATTTATCAATGGTACCAGAACTTGTCAGAGATTTAGGATGCATGGCTAAGTTTAAAAAGGCCCTTATGTTTGTCAGCCTAGTAAATGCATATGAACATATAATCTGTGCCTGGCTTTTAAGACATTCTCTGACCAAGTACTAATGGACTTACTGTACATCTACAAGTCAGATGGTATCAGTAATACCCAGTTCAGAGTCCTTAAACTCTTCTGTGACATAAGTAAAACAAAGCTCATCCCTGACCCTGTTCAAATGCAACTGAGATCAATGAATAGAAATAGGGAAATTTATCCAAGGACTTCCTCATTTGCTACTAATGGACAGAGGCAGTGCCTAAATACCCTATCCTTCAGCAGGATCTGCTTTAAATACTCAACAGTATGACCCTAGAAACACACACACACACACACACACACACACACACACACACACACACACACACACACACACACACACACACACACACGCACACACGCACACACGCACACAAGTGCATGCACACACACCAAGGCAAACAAAACTGGAGGAATGGGTACAGGTTCTGGAAGCACCTTCTGTAACAGCTCATAATAGATACTGAAGGACTGAGAAAGCTCAGTGTCCTCCCACTGAATAAAAGTGTCACATTCTAGAAATAGTCTCAGAGAAAGATACTTGGAAAAAGAGAAATCTCCACAGGGAGAATCAGAAACTGAACTATTTGACTCACAAATCTGAGGAGAGATGCCTATATCTGTCCCTTCATCCTTCTGTCCAGATTAAGAATTTTTAATCTCATCAGGAAAGTAAGTATCCCTCTTTCTTTTATCAGAAACTACCTTACACGAAGGATCAATAGCATGAATTAAACCCTGAGGCAGAGCCACTAAACTATTCCTGTCTAAGGAAATTTGAGGAAGAGTAGATAAATGCTTAGTTTTCTGCTTTTTTTGACAGGATAAATGAGGCTAACAGTGTTATTAGTGGCAGCAGCAGCTTCCATAGGGATGGGCACAACATTCTGACACAAGGAAGTCTTCTATGTTCCCCTCTCCCAGGAATGATAAGATTGGCTCTCCCTTGTTCACTGAGGGGACTGCAACAGCCGCAGAGAATTTGGCTGCCTAACCCCTGGTGCATAGTGGCTGCAGGTGCTAAACAAGAGGAATTTGGGATAAAAAATGAGTGGTCTGAGGTACAACAAATGGCCAAAATAGAGTAAACCACCTGCAGCTGAGACAAATTGTTAACCTGTGTTGGTGGCAGAGGCTAATTGCTTAACTTTTCCTTTTCATGGGTTGAAGAAGCACTGACCGTGAAATCAACAGTTTGTTCCATTGTCAAACTGAAAATGGTGCCTTTTTCCTAGGCAAAACAAGCACAAATGCGAGAAAAAATAAAAAGTCTTTAAAAGTCACTTTTTTCAGACAAGCACAGTGAAAAGTACTTTAAAACAGCATGCCAGCCCCACAAAGTAAAATGAACACAATTTTCCCACAGAAAAAAATTTCAATTACTTTAAACAACTTTTAAACTGACAGGACAAAAGAGTGCTTCTGTTTAAAAGTACAGTACAGTATCATGACAGTCCAATAAAACACAAACTCCTACGTGTAAAGTAACTTTTCTGAAGAAGAAAGTATAAGTAATAAGAAAATATTAAATGGAAGGCTTCATTTCCAAAAGGAACGTATCTGCCCAGCTAACAAACAGCACAAGCAGACCATCGAGTCTCAAAAGCCTCAGAGAAGCATACTCTTATGTGGCAGCAAAGCTCTGAAGGGCTTGGTGCCTAGACTTGTCTTTTAGTCAGCTCTGCTTGAGCTGCCTGACAGTTTGAGCATGTGGAAGATGCCATGAAGCCTTGGAAGCTGACCAGCTGTTTTATCCTTGGTAGGATATAACCTATATTGCTAAGGCTTCTGCAGCAATGACAATTTTGATGAGCATCATGACTTCTGTCTTCATCTGGGGAAAAAAAGCTAATTTTAAAAATAACCTGTACTTTCAAAAATGTCTCAGGATTCTACTACAAAACACAGGAATGATCCTTGAACCAGTGAGTGAAAGCTGCTTATTGAAATTCTTAAATTATTGACAGGACTATTTTTCTGGTCTTAATTCCTTGCTAGCTGCTTTATCCAAGGAAAGTCTTGTATCTGTGCTTTCCTCCAGTCATGAAGCTCCATACCTGTTAGTGTTTCTGCCTGATACATTTTCCAATGCGTATTTCTCCACTGAATTCTCAACCAACTGATAGGATGCCTCCCAAGTTTTGACAGTTGGTATGCATTTCCATAAGAGGTGCATCTAATCATCCATATGCGTAGTGTAATGTCAACAGCCTCCTTGACTGGGCAGCCCTTATGTTTTAAACATGTAACTAAACAACTTTTGTGGGTAGACAGTCTGGTGTTGTCTAGGAATATCTCTGTTTAAGTTTTCAAAACAAATGAATACAAGGTCACACACCCTACCCATAAGCTTTTTGAGAGTATGCAGTGTATCAGGAAACAGCTTTCAGAATATCCCTGTATAGTATTGAGATGGAGAGACTACCTTTGTCTTCTACATAACAGCCTGCTAATGGTCGATAATCATCCCTATTTGTTATTGCTTTCTTCCCCCCTTTAATGATTTCCAACTAGGAAGGGAATATCTTGCCTACTACCAAGCTTGTGCTGCAAGTTAAAGTGGGGAATATTTCCAGATATTTATCTGTAGTAATCCAAACCTAGCTGCTGCTCCTGACGTCTAACTGTTTAGGCTCAATATGATTGGCATAAGCTCTCTGTCAATATGGCTAATTCCCTTGTCTTCTGAATCTCATCACTGCACTACTTCTCCCCCAACATGCAGTTTTTTTGTCTCTTTGTAGCTTAAAGCACATTTTCTTCACAAGATATTACATTTAGATTCACAACCCTCCTTTACATTTCATTTCTACTATAGTATCTTCTCCCATGGGGTACTTCCAAGCCCCTATTTTGTTCTACAAAGTTGCCAAACATCAACATTCTAATCACTCTCAAACATTTTAAGTTGCATTTATATATATATATATATATATATATATATATATATATATATATATATATATATATATATATATATCTCTATATATATATATATATATATATCTATAACTATATATATATTTCTGTATATATGTATATATATCTAGATCTATATATATATGTATATATATATATATATATATATATATATATATATATATATACACACATAAATAACTACACACACACACACACACGTGTGTGTATATATATATATATATATATATATATATATATATATAGACATAGATATATATATATATATATATATATATATGGGTCTACTTTGACCCATCAAAATATCAAAATTACATTTTATTGAATTCTACCTACCCAACTCCACTTCTCTGAAACAATGTTGCACCTAAAGAATGGACTGCCGAAATCCTTTCCCTGTGAAAGGAACTACTTGGCCACCATTTCAAATTTTTTAATTTTTATACACTCTTTCCAAACCTGATCCAGCAGTTATAGCTTTAGTTAATCCTTCTGCTGTTAAACACTGTTAATTCCAGTCCTACTATTTCTGACAAGGACTGGAAGATTATTGATAAGCATGGGAAAAATATGCTTCTGCAAATTTATTTTAGGAACTTTGAATTGTCAAGCTCATATGTTAAGGTTTGTCCTGACTAATTGCAAAAATATGAGAAATGGTTTGTCTGCAGTTTTGTTTTGTAAGGAAAAAATCTGTTTTATATAATTTAATTTATTCTATTGTTCAAGTCACTACTCATTGTATACAGTGTCTGTATGACTCTCTTCATAGTTCTTCCAGGGCTATGGCCACTTGTACTGTTTTGAGGAGGATTGTGTGGCTGCATTCTCAGAGCCCCCTAGTTAAAAATCAGATTTTAAATTCTCCTTTGGATAGAGATATTGTTTTTGGCCACTCTGCTTCAGCATTGATCAAAAAGTGTGATGAAAGGGGTAAGCTGGTATACTCTCCCCAAACCTGATCCAGCAGCTGGATTCCCTGTACCAGCTTACCGCTTTCATCACACGTACTGATCAATGAAATGGTAAGCTGATACAGGAGATCTGTAAGATTTTTCAGCCCTCCTTTTCCAATTTTTCAAGGGATTATCTTACTCCTCATCCAGTTTAGGTAAAAAACTAAATAAACAGTCTCAACAAAATGCAGGTAAACTGACAGTTAAGAAGAAATGGCAAGGAGGTCCAAAAAGAATTCTGGAAACTCCTCAAACCAAGCACATTTCAATAAGCCAGAATCACTATTAGAGACTTTGTTCACTCCCTCTTCCCCTCCAGCACCCACTTTTCCCTTCCAGAAAGTCTGAATCTTCATGTTTCTCTTTTGCAATAGATAGTTTCAGACAAATGAGTTCTGAAGATCAAATATCAAGGTTACCGAGGGCAACGGGAGGAAATTGCTTCTTTCCAGGAGGAGGGGGTAATTCATCATCCTCCAGACTGGACTGTTCTATTTCCACCTGTCCTTCAACACATTCTGCCCCAAGGAGTGATCAAAACAGTTTCCCATGTCTATATGGGAAAGGAGTTCATTCAAAGATTTTTTCTATGCCGAATAAAAAAAATACTTGGAGACCATTTTTGAATCATTCTTTCCTAAATAGGTGTGTCATAGCTCCCAAATTCAAAATGATGTCAATTTGAAACTGTTACCCCTTCTCCCTTATTCCAGTTTCCTGGTAGCATTAGGTTTAAAAGATCGTTATCACATCCCTACCCATTCAGATTTAAGGTGTTTCTTCAGGTTTAGTGTGTCTGGATCACATTATTAGTTATGTGCCTTACACTTTGGATCACCCACTGCACCAAGAGTGCTTACAGAGAGTCTAACTCCAGTTATAGTACATTGAAACCTAAAGGGTATCCACATTTTTCCATATTTAGATGACTTGCTTATCTTTGTAGAGTCTTTTTTTTCAAAGTATCAGGAATCTCTGTCTCTTGGATGAAGGATCTCTTAAATAAGCTGGGATTCCAAGAGAGCATTCAAAAGTTTTTTTCTTGACTCCTTCTCACAAAATTATGTTTCTGGAATGTCAATTAGACACCACAGTTCAAAAAGCTATTCTTCCACAAGAAAAAAATAGATACACATTTAGATCTACTTATATGGTTTTCCACTCAGACTTCAGTCACTGTGAGGGAATATCTCAGGATTTGGGGTGTCATGGCTTCAATGATTCTTAAGATAACACTGGCAAGGCTTCACATGAGAACAATATGGTGGTATCTGAAGTATCTTTGGTACCAGCACCAACACCTTTTGCCTTTTTAAATCCTAGTGCTGGAGTTTTTCAGAAGAGAAATGACTTGCTGGAGAAAACAGATACCCCTAAACCAGGTCTCCCCTTCTCCCACCATGTTCCAAAACAGTAGGTCACCACAGACGCCTCAGACTTTCATTGGGTAGCTGTTTTAGGAGGGATACAAATGCAAGGTAGGTGAAACACCAAGGGCACAAACACTTAAATATAAAAGAGATACTTGCTCTGATCAATCCACTCAACTCGATGAATCATCTTTGGTCCCTAGGACCTCTTAAGTTTGTTACAGACAAAACCACAGTCATGTGGCACATCAACAAGCAAGGGGAAACCAAGTCATACCTTCTTTGTAGGGTAGCTATGTTAGCTTACAGTATAGCTTCACAGCACAAACTGAGTCCACCGGCATCTGACGTTCAGTCAGAGCATAACTGTGTGGCAGACAAGATGAGCAGGACCACGGGAGACACTCACAAATGGAAACTAGATTGGGGATCCTCAAAGATTTGATCCATCTCTGGGATGTTCCTCAAGTAGACCTCTTTGCCTCCTATCTGAACAATTAGCTGGCAAGATTCTGCTCCAGGATTCCATGAGAGAAGGCCTGGAAGACAGATGCCTTTTCTTTTCCTTGGTCAGGAATGTTCCTGTATGCTTTTCTACCCTTTCCACTAATATCCAGGGTACTTCTAAAGATTCAGAAGGAATCCCCCAACATAATTGTGGTAATTATCTTCTAGCCCAGGCAACCATGGTTCTTCCTTCTTTTAAAAATGTCCAGGATCAATTACCACATGCTTCCTCACAGACTGAACCTAGTCACACAAGAATATGGGTATTTCACTCACCACAACATCAACCAACTTCATTTGATTGCCTGGATAATAGGGTCTTAATTCTTTTTAGGCAACTCTTTACTGATGATGCATATCAGATACTAATGGAGGCAAGAAAACCTATGACTTGAAAACCATATATTAGCAAATGGAAAAGTTTTTTTTTTCCATTTGGTGCCAAAACATAACCAGCACTCATTCAGGGCTAGTTATTCTCTGGTTTTACAATATTTGTATGAGTTACTATCCTATGGCTTTTCTTACTCCTCTATTAAGGTTCATTTATCAGCTATTTCAATATGTCTGCCAATGGAGTCTCCTCTTTCAATGCATTTTCATGTCAAAATGTTTTGAGAGGGGTTTTGCATAAGAGGCCTCCCAAAAAAACTGGTGGCCCCTCTTTGAGATCTTAATTTTGTGTTAGAAAAGAGGCTAACAATTGTTCCATTTGAATCAGCTGACCTGGCTGACTTGAGGTTCTTAACATGGGAAACAGTTTTATTGATTGTTCTTTTTTTTTCCAAATATTTTATTAAGTTTTCCAAGAAAAATAAAAGACAAAAAATGACAAACAGTATTCTCATTCTAAGACAAATTATTAACAAACAAGGTAAAAACTATTTACAATATATGCATAGGCCTGAGGCAAAACTGCAGAACACAGTTAAAATGCACAAGTTCTTTAGTATAAGTATCAGTTCAGAAAAAGTTGTGGTCCATTTGTAAAGTCTCAATAAGTGCTAAAACTTTTGTCCAAGGATTGTTAACAAATGTCTTTGGATAGATTCTGAGTTTTTTGGTCTTAGTTTCTTTGATTGCCAGGTCTTTCACTGAAGACAAGAAATCCTCAACAGTGGTTGGGCAGCTAGTTTTCCATCTTCTAGTGATGCATTTTCTGGTGATAGCAAGTAGTGACCATAGTAAATATGAATTATTCTTATTCAAAAAGTAACCTTAATTCACATTGAAAAGAACTAATAATTTAGATAATAAGAAGGAATCAGTGAATAATGCTTTGAGAAAATATTCTATGCTGTTCCAATAGCCCTTTAATTTAGGACAATCATAAAAAATGTGTGCCCAATTGGCTTTAGTATGTTCTGTACATCTCCAGCAGGATGTGCTGGAGCTATTATTGATTTTAACTATCTTATCTGGTGTCAGAAATGCCCTATGGAGATATTGCCAAGCAAAAATACTCCAGTAATGAGACCAATGGATAACAGAATTTTTTTGTTTTTCATCATGTGAGAAATTAAAAGAACAGCCTTTGAATATAAAGTTCCAGTAACTTTGATTTATATTAGTCTTATAAACAATTAACATGTTATATAATTTTGAAATAAAGTTATTTGTATTAAAGCTATTATGTAAAGTTTCACACATGAGCATTATCATCTTTGATGTTTCTTGATAATATGAGTTCTTAAGTATTATGCATAAATCTTGAGAATAAGTTAAGATACTTTGTAGAATTAACCAGTTTTGAGGAAGTAAATCATGTTCTTTTATAAGAAACTGAGACTCTAAAACTTTAGTGTAATTTATGCATTGATACAAACATATAAAGTTCTTGGATTCCCAACTATCTAAAACACTGAGATGTATTTTATCAGGAAAATTCTTTGTAATTTTAAAGGGTGTTAACAGTTCAAACCAGGTCTTAATATTAGCATTAGAGTTAACAAATTTCCTGAAGAAATTAAAATAGTGATTTAATGAATTTAATGTTGTGGGTCTGACAATATTGTGTTGGGTAATATGACATAAGAAGTACCAGAACTTATTAGAAGAATTATTCAATGGAAGTTTGGCTAACAGGGCATTTTAATTAATTAGTAAGGTTAGATGTAATAGTTTCCAACTAGAGTGATAATTTGGATTAATCCAGTTTTAAATAATCTTAAATATGGATGCATTAATATATGTTTCAATATCTGGGAATTTGATTCCTCCTTGCTCCCAAGATCTAATGTGATGTAAAAAAGCTATTCTGTTTCTTTTGGGGAACTGGAGGAATTTCATTAGTAATCTGTTTATATCTTTAATGTATTGATATTTATAAGAAAAGTTAAGAACTAGACCTATGTAGAGTATTTTGGTAAAAGTGTCATCTTTATTAATTGTAACCTGTCTTCAAAGTTATGAGAATTTTATTCCATCTATTTGAATGCTTATTTATTAAATTTATAATATTTTTATAATTATATTCAATTGTGTTTTCTGTGGATTTACATAGTGTTATTCCTAGATAATCAAGAGAATCTGAGATTGCACCAATAATGTAATGATTATCCGATCATACATTTCCCTTCGTATTTAAGAGCATATGTTTAGATTTAGATCTATTGAAATGTAAACCCAAGATTTTCTGGAAATGGTTCATTACCGAATCTAATTCTAATAGAACTGATTGTGAATTACTTAACGTGAGCAAGATATCATCTGCATAAAGCATTGTCTTGGAATTATACCGATTGTAAATATTTATACCAATGATCTTTGGATTGTCACGATCAAGGGCAGCAAATATTTCAATGGCTAATGCAAATAAAATAGGGGATAAATGACATCCCTGCGTGGTATATATTTTTTATTAGAGAAATGAAAGACGGAAAGTAAAAATGACGTAACACTTCAAACATGTATTCCCAGTTGACGTAATCGAATGCCTTTTCTATGTCTAAACCTCACTAAAACTTAAACTAAAATCACTAGTGCTTCTTCATTTCCCTTGCTCAAAAATTCAATAAGTGTTAGAATCCTTTGGATGTTATCATAAGTGTGTCTTTCATGTATGAAGCCTGGTTTGATCATCATTTATCATTTGCATTAGTGGGACCTTTAATCTATCTGCAAAGATGGACATAAAGATTTTATAATCATTGTTTAATAATGATATGGGTCTGTAAGAACTACAAAGTTGTGGGTCTTTGTTGACTTTTATGATAGGTGAGATCAAAGAGTATCTCCAAGAAGGTGGTATAGTGCCATATGATTGAACTTCTACTAGAGTTTTGTGAAAGAGGGATAGTACAGATGAGTGGAACAATTTATATATTTCAATGACTATGCCATCCATCCTGGGGATTTTATTGGGCTTAAATTTTTTTATTTTTTGTTTAATTTCCTCTAGTGAGATTTGTGCTTCAAGAACTGTATCAAGATTCTCAGGACGCCTTAACTGATTAAGTGAACAAATATCTAAATTTATATAGTCGTTAATTGAATGACTGGAACCAAAGTGTTTGGAATAATGAAACTTGAAAGCATCTAAAATATCTCCTAAGTCTGAAACAGTTCTATTAGAACCTTCATGTAACAGTTTAGGTATATTATTTGATTTAGAATGTATCTTGGCTCTCATTGACAGATTGTGCATGTGTTTAGGTGATGATGCATAGGAGTTTAATTTTAGTCTTTTCAATGACAAATTAGTTTTATGGGATAGGATATCTGAATACTGCTTATTATGCTCCTCAATTTTTTTCATCTTATCAGGGGTAAGTTGGGAGGGATCAGGTTTAATGTTTAAGAGCTGAGCTTGAATATTTTGCAATACCAAGTCCCATTTTTTTTTTTGTTTATTTTTGAACCATGTTATTATTTTGCCATAAAAATAGGCTTTTAATGCATCCCATACCATGATCATGTTGGATTCTGGGGTGAGATTGGTCTCCAGAAAAAAAAATTGTACCTCTGATGTGAACCAGGACTTAAATTCTTTAATTTGTGTTACATAGGCTGGGTTTCTGGTTATGGGAATAAGTCTTCTATAGTTAACACAAAATTCTAGGCAGAGAGTGTCATGATCTGAGATGGGTCATGGGAGAATTGCAAAGGATGACATATTTAGTCTTAGATCATTAGAGACTAAAATTCTATCTATTCTAGTTAGAGTTTTAAATCTGTAGTCAGTATGGGAACATTTCAAAGAGCTAGAATCTTTAATAGTAAATGTGTCAAGTAAATTGTGTGTCTCAACCCATTTTTATTACTGATTGTTCTGACCTCTGCAAGAAGGGTATTTGAGCTGCAAGCTATTATGGTGAGCCAACCTTACTTCATTTTCCAAAGGAACAGGGTTTCTTTGAGAACTAATCCTTCTTTTATGCCTGAAGTTTCACCCAAGTTTAATAAACGTCAAATTATCCATTACCCTGTTTTCTTTCCTGAACCCAAAAATGATGGAGAAAGGACACTTCATACTTTGGATGTTCACAGACAACTCATATACTATCTTGACAGAGGTAAATCTTTCAAATCTCCAGATCAGTTGCTCATTTATTGTAAAGTAAGAAGAAGGGACAACCTGTGTCAAAACAGACTATTTCAAAATAGTTGTCTAAGGCTATTATGTTTTGTTATACTCACCACAATAAAACTATTCCAGGCAGGGTTAAAGGGCGGCTTTGGCCTCATTTATGGCTTTTTGTAAAAGTTAGACTTCTAGGCGTATTTTATAAATAGCAACTTGGTCATCTGTACATACTTTTACAAAGCACTATAAACTTGATTCCTTCTCTAGGTCTAGGCTTTGTAAATTCCATTCTCCAAGGGTTTCTTCCACCTCCAAAATATAGTAAACTATGATAACCTACCCATACAGCTAAGGCTTCTGTAGCAGTGATCAGTATGATGAACATAGTACAGTTGTATAAGCAAATTTACCATAACGATAGATGTTTCAATGATCACTGTTGCAGTAGCCACTCCCTCCCTCCATCCCCATTGCTTGTCGGTGTGTCTTTTTTCCCAGTATGAGCTTATTTATTTTTTGTCCTTCCTATCATTGTCCTTTCAGAGTTCAGTCACCCTCTCTCTTTTAGCAGGAATGCTCTGAAGGGCTTGACACCTAAACTTGCCTTTTAGTTAGCTCTGCTCAAGCTGTCTGACAGTTTGTACACATGGAAGGTGAAAAGCTATCTGGCTATCATATTCTTGACAGCATATAACCCATATAACTAAGGCTACTACAGCAGTGATCATTTGAACATCTGTTATGCTAAGTGTAGTTACACAATTGGACACTGATTTGTGCTTCATTAGATAAATATTACTTCTGCTTGCTAAACCTGTCTATCCTAAAGTGTTTTATTTCACAAATGTAAAATGCCTGCCTTTTCTGTGTGATGCCCGCACTGCATAGATATATGTTATAGAGTATGGGATTCATGGCTATTTATCAGACATGAAAATATCATTGTTATAAAATGTCAGTACTTTTGTTATAAAATCACAGTACCTCAAAACAAACAAATCCTTTTGTAGGGTGGCAAGCCACCTTGCATCTCACCCATGTGTTGGTCACACCCTATACCCAAACATGTTGTGTATTGTGTTTAAAGTATAGAGATTTTGTTAGGGCACTTCAGTCTAGTGAAAAGCAGTGATTATTCTTTCTGAAAGTCCTCATACATTATACATGTCAATTTAATTTACTAGCTGTGTTGAGTTAATTTAATGTGCATGTATGTATTTATTTATTTATCCATTAATTATTTATTATTATTATTGTTTAGTTTAACAGAATGTACGCAATTTTTTTTTTTGTTTCTGATATTTTAGAGAAAAGAGCAGGTCTGATTTTCTGTCACAAGGGTGTGGACAAGACATGTTGAGGACCTTTACAGTATTAAAAACATCACATTTTGAAGCATCTGTAAATAGGAGGAAACAAAAGAAAATGGGAACTGAAGATGTAAGAGTGCCTGTGCTGACCTGCAGAAGTAGCACTGATAAGTTGAAAAGGCCAATGGAAATTAAGTTATAGGATGCACAAACTGTAGTGCATTGGAAACAGACAGCACTGCAGCATGTTGGAAGGAGACAGAAGCAGAATTTATTAATGTATGTCAGAATGTATTATTTTAAGAGTATGTCTGCAGATAATGCCAGAAAATGAAGTTGTCCTGCACATTAATGCACCTTCAGTTGACTTGGGGAGGGGTGGTATATAAATATTCATTTGTTTCATTAAGAGAAAAGTGCAGCTTTGCTTAATGCATCACTATTTTCACTTGTACATGTGAATGTTTGTATGTTGTACTATTATTTTATACATACTGTGCAGTGAAAAATAACATAGTGTTAACACTTTACTCAGAAGTGTATGACAGTAATGGCTCTGTGGGCCTACTTTTCACAGAACCATTTATAATGTTTGTATATTCAGTATTTTTATTGTGATTGCCAATCTAGCAAGATCACATGACAGTGCATTTTTCTTGTAATATTTTATTAATATATATTTTTTTTTACTTTAAAATGTCTTCATTTAACACAAACGTATTAAAGGAGATACGTAAACTTCTTCATATTAGCAACTTACAACATCGTATCATACTGTGTTTCCAAAATAGTAAATAATATTTCTGGAACATGAAAACATTTCAGTGGTGCATTTCAAGTTCAAGTAATTTTGAAGACACATCCCAGGTGTGCTAGTACAGAGCTGACATGATTTTGATGAATGGGGTTCAGATACTATGAAACAGAAGCAATATATTAAGGACTGCAGAAGACAGGCATCCTCCAAGGTCAGCTAACTAATGAACCAAAGCAATTCACAAACTAAAGGAATGCTGAAGTTCTTCAAGAAGAAAAGATTCATTTGTTTTGTTTCCTTTTTATATTTTGTTTTGCTTACTGATGTCAGGAATAGTTTGTAGGAAAAACCTAGATGCCCTGCATCAAAAATTATTAACAAAACATGTAGCACAATACCACACACAAAAACAGCATGCAGAATAGAAAACATAAATTCATAAGATGCAAAACACTCCTAATGACATTCCTGGGGATTCATAAATATTCTTCAGACAGAAAAGGGTCCTACTGCACAGAAACCAAAAATGTGGAATATACAATGCCGTTTAGAAATGTTGGCCCCAATGATTGAGTTTAGCATAAATGTTTTATTAATCACTGCAACAGTGAATGACTTCAGTGGCATAAAATGACCATGCAGGCAAAAAACAGGGTTCATGACAAGGCAGGGTGGGCTGCACAGATCTCAGATGATCAGGATGACATAGTGCTGTTGAGATGGTGTAGATAGCCATTCACATAGGAAAATAAGGTCAAAGAAGTACATTGTATTACTATTATCCCCAGCAAAATATGATACCACAGTAGCAATGCAGAGCGGACCTGTAAGAGGTTTAGTATCAGGTTAATGAATATATCTTAAAAACTCTGCAGCAAACAGAGGGAAATATTGCAACAGAGACATTAGACAAAACAAGTTAGTTCACTAAATGTTATAAACAACTGCAACAAGCTGTAAACATCATTGCCCTGGGTTATACAGCATCATCTCTTCCTGTGAAAATCATTGTACACCTTTCAAACCCCCATCATCACTAAAGGGTATGTGTTTAAAGGGCTATGTAAGACTAAGAAACCTTCCTCCTTATGAGAAGATAATGCTGTTTGGTAAATTGTAATAAGCATGTTCTGTGAAAACCTCTGCAGGCTACAGGCCCATCCCACAAGTATGGCGTACAGTGCTAGTGATGCCACTCCATGAATATGGCCCTAGAACCCACCACAGAAACTACAGGATCACCAGCCCGATCAGTCTCATTTTTAAGAACATATAACATATTAAAACAGAGTTAAAAATCTCATCAGGCTGAATCTGCAGCAACTTGGTTTTCTAAAAAATATATCCTGTCTAATAAACTTGGTAACTTTTCTTCCAAAAGGTAACATAAGCTGTTGACGGTGTGCACACAGCCTACCAAGAGCTGGCTAAGGCATTTCACAGCACCCCCCTTGCTAGCATAATTACTGAGCATAATGTATTACAAATGTGCCCATTTGTGTTAAGACAGATAGCTAAGTGGCTAAAAGACAGAACACATACCATGTGGGTGTCAGGGGCAGTGTCAGAGACTGTGAAGGGATACATTTTGTTTGATATTTAGTTCTGTGATCTACACAATAAAAATCCATACTTTTACTTAACTGAGTTTGCAGGTGACTACAAAATAGGAGTCATTGTCAAATCCCCATCTGACACATAAGCCCTACAGCATAAACATACACTTATAAATATCTGGTTTATTGAAAATGAGCTTAAATTAAATGGCAAAAAAATCCAAGATGTTGCATTTGGTAGGTGAATCATCACACCAGCATATAGCATTGACAATACCCCTCTTCAAAATGAAAATATAGTTAGAGATCTGGTAATCTGAGTTTATGTCACTTTTCTTTTGATTACCATGTAGCAACCATTGGCAAGAAATCCTTCTACCTGGCATTGTTGATCTGCAAGAGAATATCATCCTGATGTGAAGACATTACTGTTTACTTGTATTCATCATTGTACAGATCAGTTATAGAATACAATGTAACTCACCAGTCATATTAAACAGTTGGAAAGGCATCAGAGGTTCCTAACAAAGAGGATCACAGGCTTAAAATTCCTAAGCTAACATAAATGACTACTAGCATTGTCCCTTTTTTCTGTATCTTATAGAGTCTTCAGAGGATACCTATACCTTGCCTTCTGTGCAGTCATAAACCATATAGCCCAGGATCTTTTGAACCTTCACAAATCAAACAGTTCTACAAATACCAGAACAAGGGATCTATACCTATTTCAGCAGATCCATAAAACAAGGTGGACACATTTATTACTCAGCATCTAAGGAATAGACTCATCCTGAAGATAAACAGTGTGGTACACTATCTTCCTTCAAATATGACCTAGATGATTGGATGAATATTCATACATTAACCCTGAGATTGGCTGGCCTAGCAATCATTGAGAGGAAAGATACAGTATAGGGTGGGAACTGGCAAGGTGTAATGATTGTAAAACTCTGTAGCTTTGAACTTCCTATTATTCCAATGGTTAGACATAATGATAGCACACAGTACTGTTTTGCTATTATCAACAAAAAGTGCATATTAGTAAATCCCAGAAATTAGAGTCACGTATGACACATGGGTGAGCATGCAACACCTAACCTATGAAATGTCAGGCAACATTTACATTAAATACAAACATGTATACATAATACATAACATACATAACAGATCTACACTGTGGGAATGTGCTGTCCAGATAAGTGAGCACAGTTATGACCAGACAGACACACGCACTCAGTATATGGGGGCACTTGCAACAATTAATGCCATTGCTAATGCTGAATGTCAGTAGTCAGAAAGCTGTGAATGATGCCTATCAGAATGATGTCACAGCCTTCAAAGACTCATAAGCTGCCTGTATGTCAGCCGCACCTACACATTCCACCATCACTTGGCATTCCATGCAATTATGATTGACCTAAATAATCATCTCACTACACTAGCCTAATGTCAGATCCAGTTACACAATGAAACATCCCTTAGCGTTCCGTGCAATTGCAATCATCTAAATCAGTCATCCTAGTCTAGGGCCTTTCCTTTCTACATCTGGAGATCCATAGATCATGAATTGAATTTCATCTACTAACCATTACCATATCAAACTAAGAAACTTTATGTATTTTTACACCCTTAACTACTCCAGTCCTACTCCACAATTCTTCTAAGCATATGCTTGCTTCTAATATTCTGACCTTCTGCCTGACCCTCACTCTTTACCTTAATCCTACCTTAAAAAAAAGTTACCACATTACTTTTATTTAGTATTGGCTGTCTAGTACACACTTTATTATTGCATCTACCTCTCTGTACTAATTTAGTACTCATTACTATTTATTCTGTGCTTTAATACTTGCTATTGTCTTCTTCATGTATAATTTCTTAACTTTCATGTAACATTTGGAGCTTTTCTTCCTGAGCCTCCCCTGAAAATGGGTTGCTGACCCAGTCGGACTTTCTCGGTAAACAAATGTTAAATAAATAAATAAATAAATAGTCACCTCATTGTGCTAGCCTATTGACTGTAATTAAATCTCCCAGAAGTTCCATCAAAACAAAAAACAAAAAAAAAAAAAAGAAGGAAAGAAAATCTACCCCTCTGCATGTACTCACAGATTTGCAAAATGCTGATGTTTCCAAATTCTATCTAGATACTGATCCTATGTCAACACACTGTAGATCTACCATGTTTCCACAGTATGGCATGAAATGCATCTTCGTCTCAGAGACCTGTGCAATGTAAGATGCAACGAGTGCTTATTTTCTTTTTGTTGCTTTTTGTTCTGCTGTTAACAGGGATAAATACATCTAACAGGAACTAACTTCATTGTATTAACCAAAGCCCTCAACAAAGTTAATCACACCTTGATTATCAATTCCCCTGTAAACAGCATAAGTCCACAAGCCTCCCTTTCTTTTAAAGACTTCCTCAACAGTTAACACTTTACTGTACAACTTAAAAACATAACCTCGGAAACAGTTCACATGACCAATGGAGTCCCACAAGTATCATTGTCACCCCCCTACTGTTCTTGCTATTTATCAATAAGCTGCATTGCAACCTCTTCCCTCTGTCATCATTCTGTATGCTGATCACATGGTCATCTATGATTGCAGTCCATGTAGCACTGTTAGTAAATTCCAGTAACAATAACAATAACTTCTAAAATTCAGTACTAGGTTAAAACAAAACAAACTTGTACTCAGTGTAAAAAGGAGCAAATATATGCTTATGGATGCCCCACAAAAGTTAAATTAAGTAAACCAAAGTTTGGTAATTTAAATCAATGCCAATAGATCCCACAAATACTTAGATATCTGGCTAGGCACAGCTCTCTTCTCCAAACATATGCAAGTCGCCAAAGCAAAGGTCAATAAACTTCCCTTCTGGTGAAGGAAAATGTCACAAATTATAAAATCCAAAAACAGAGCAGCCATTGTAAAAGGTGTACATCTTCCTCATCTAGAGTACGGACTACCATCGGTTGCATCAGCCTCAAAAAAAAAAAAAAAAAAAAAAAAGAAAAAATACTATACTTCAAACATTGTCCAGCAAAATCATTAGGATCATAAAACTCCCACCAAGAATCATAAATCATTGCATCAAATTTACAAAAGCAAAATGGTTAACTACACCATAGAAAATTTCGCCTCTGCTAAGATTGCTAAACCCACACTAAATGCAAATGCAATCAACCCAGCCTGTCCAGATACCAGAAGCCCACCTAGCTAGTACCAATAATTCCTTCCTGATATTTGGCCTCAAGTCTTGGCAAACTATCTCTGGGGACATAAAATTCTTGTCCACAGACGAGATTTTAAAAAAGCACCTCCTCAAAGAAGCACATTGCCATTGCTACCCAAAAGAAGCAATTGCACAAATAACCCACAACTTGTACATTCCTCACTAATCCCCACTCCATGAACCCAGACACACCTCAAACCTCCTTCATGTTACTTGCCGACTTTTTCACTAACCCCATCGGTCCTACAAACAACATATGGCTCCTTTACATCTTACTTCCTCCTCATTGCTACCAGTATTCTGTACCTTGACAACTGACCATATATAAACCTTCCTCCCTTTGCCTCATACCTACACACCAAATCTTTCAACATGACCACTATCTGTGCATGTACTTCTACTAACTATGTAAATATCTGCAAGTGTATCTACTCTACTACTTTCTTTTGATATTGTTGTACTCTTACTTAATTGTTGTAATAACTTCAGTGGGTTTATTTTATCTACTACCTAGGCAGAGCCTGAAAATGGTCCACTTGAATAAGTTCTCTACCCAGGTTAACAAATATAATAAATAAATATAATCCACAAATACTCTACACTGCACAGGGAGTGGTGCAGGAAATCGGCATACTTGCTGAATAAACATGTTATATCCTGCATGTTCTATGGAGCATCATGCACAACATACAGTATTCGTGTGTCACATACAGAATGGTGAGCAAGCTGTCTTGCATGTGCAAACATTATGGGGCGTGATAATAAATGCACTGAGAGCAATACAAGCTTTACAGGTTATTGCCATACTCAAGTGTATCCATATGTATAAAGTGTCCATGTCCTATTTTAGTCAGTTAAATGATTTAATAATATTAGTATGAACATGATCTTTGGCTGAATCTCACATGTAATACTCTCATCTCTGTTCATGGAGTATCATTACTTGTTCCTGTGGCTCTGCCAGTTCTGTTGGCAGTGTAGCATTAAGCCTGGACTATGATCCAGGTGACATAAGCATGATTAGTGGTCAGGCACCTGCTGGAGCTGGCATGAAGGACAAAGAGAATAATAAGGATTAACAAACAAAAACTGCAGCACAGATGACAAATAACTCAGTCCCCATGAAAAAAGGAAGCAAAAAGCTCAAAAGGACTGAGTCAACATGATGTATAAAAAACAATCCTTTCATACAAGATGTGAGCGCTTTCACAGTGCAAACACTACTTCATCAGACATAACTGACAAAACTTCACCACTGTTTCAATAATGAGGATGAAAACATTATATCCAATGAGCATTCTCAACAGAAATAAAGTGACAAGCACTCATAAAAATAAAGTTTTGTCAGTTATGTCTGATGAAGCAGTGTTCGCACTGTGAAAGCACTCACATCATGTATTAGAGGATTGTTTTTTTATAAATAATAAGGATTAGCCTGCTCACCTCTCTTTGTGGGGAAGAGGAGAAAGTATGTACCAAGGCAAACTGTCCATGACTGACTCCTCAGTAGAAACTGTAAATTATGTGGAGGTGCTGTCTACAAGGGGAGCAGATATTTTTGGTAACAACAAGTGGAGGTGAGTATGCTCATTGTGACAGCCCAGTACAAGTATGAGAGGTGATGCTAGGGCTTAAAACAAAAATCCCAATCCATATTTCAGAGATGATGGCTCTTAGTCTAGGTTAATTTGATTCTTACCATAAGTAACAAGTGGTCCAGATGGGCACTAGGGCTGTTGCCTGGGAATGAGTTATTTTATAATCCTGACCATTATGTTTGTTTCAAGAATGTAAACATGTGCATGTATGGTAAGCTAAAACAACCACTATGCTTCAACACTTACTGTCAGCTAGATCATCTGGTGATGCATTAGCCAATGTTTGTTTCCTGCTCCTAAGATTGAAAATCCCCTTTCTTGGCATTTTATACTGAATCGAATTGTGGCTGCACTCCACTTTTCTTAATAACAGAATTGTTGCTGTCATAGGAAGTATGAACCAGATTAACCAACAAGTATACAAATATATATATAACTTTCTTTTCCATTCCATCCCATTTTTTAACATATTTTCTAATACATAACTCTGTTTGTGTAAGAACATCTCTACTATTTCATCAGGGCGGATCTAAATTTCCCTTTTAGAAACATATATTCATCAGCAAACATAATTTCTTTATCTCCTTCTAGGCAAAAAAAAAAAAAACAGTGGGCATCTCCTTTCTTACTTATATCCTTCATGTGCACTCTTTACCTTTGCATGCCTTTTGCATCTAGTCAATTGATTTCTTTGTTAATCTATCACTTAGTCATTAGCAAGGCTGTATTCCAACTTCCCTGAAATACTCTCAGTCACATAAACAGGCAAACTTTACTTGTTATATATTCCAAAGGCAATGTGTTTTCTATACTTTTTTGCCCTTCAAGAATCCTTTTAACATCTGTCTTTTCTTACTACTTTAGCTTATATTTTTATTTCAGCCTTTTTTATTTCAACTCTAACATTTATCCTGTCTCACATTTTTAACTATAATCATTTTGAACATGCATCTCCAAGTTTGATTGGATAATATCAGTTAAATTCAGCCTTAAAGTTCTGATTATCCACCTTATGTCCGACATTCACTCCTATAAAGCTCATATCATTTATGCTACTTTTATTTGCATTCCAGCCTGCTAGTTGTCCCTTTGTAACCAAAGTATTCCCGGCACCCTTCAATATCCCAACAAGAAAGGAAAAGGCATTGGTTCCTTATACCTACACTTTTTTTAACATATATGTAATGGCTTAGTCCATGAATAATGATAAATATCATTTTCCATTACCACACAATCACCCATTATAATGATATGTTCATCTTCTGACATTTTATTTTTTCAGGCTCAACTCCCTTGCATAAAGGGCTGATAATCAAACAACTCTACATACAAATCTGACTACTCAATCATTTCACATTTTTCATTCACCATTACAATCAGTACATGAAAGCATATCTAGATGAATTAATTCAATTCAAAAGATGCACAGAACAGCCGAATGACAAACTAGTGGCTAATTTAAAATTGTCCCATAACATTTTGTACATACTTGCTCTTAAATCTCACAACCCCATTGGCTAAAGATAATGCTCATTAGACTTGAGTCTAACTATAAGTTACTGATGAGAACGCCCCAAAAATACTAATCCAATTAAAACTGCAGAAAACAAGATACTTATATTATCCATATACCTGAGACATATATATATATGTGTGTGTGTGTGTGTGTGTGTGTGTGTGTGTGTGTGTGTGTGTGTGTGTGTGTGTATATATATATATATATATATATATATATATATATATATATATATATATATATATATCATTCCTTCAATTTCTAGAAATACCTTGTAGTATATGCTTCAAGTCTGTTTTTTTTTTTATTATAATTATACTTGCTGTACAGCTGCTGGATTTATAACTGCCTATTTTACAACTACTTTATAATAGTCTTCTGCTACCATTTCTTGACAAACATAGTATGACTGTATCTCAACATTGTTCTTATTTGTGAAATAAGAATTATGTATACTGTCTCTGCAATATGTAAGCTGTTATGGTCTTATGCATACCTGTAATGTAGTGGTATGCATGTGTCTCTGTAAACTCTGTATTATATGTTGTTGCTATCTTTGAAGCCAAAACTGTGGCTGAGGACTGATTCACTTATTAAGGTAAATTAATTAATTAATTAAGTAATTCATTCATTCATTCATTCATTCATTCAATAAATAAACAACTTTACCCATCATTCACATTCAGCCCCTTGGCATCACATATAATTTTTGCTTTTCTTCTCTTTTCCAGCTTAAGGGTTTAAGGGTCCCTGCAATATTATAGGATTGTACTAAATATTAAATATTTAAACTTTATGCCTTTAACATTAGGACCCTCAATATCAGTTATAAGCCTCCATGTCTTTTTCTTCCCCTAAATCTGGTCTACCCTCAAAAAGCAATAGTTATTAATCTAATGCACAGGCTCTTTAGCATATAAAGGGAAACCACAACTTTAATTATTATAAAACATCTTCATTAATCCATACTTTTTCAGTCCTGTTATTACAGGCTTGACACTGATGTAGTAATTCACATTAGTTTCAGTAAATTAATATTGGCCACAAAATGCTTTCAAATAAATAAAACTTGGCAAAGAAGAATGTTTCTGTTGCACATTTCAGTGGTCTATTTCTCCTGTAAATCAACTATCCTTTCTTCAGTCCAACAAAAAACCCTTTTATTGGCAACCAGAAAAACGGCCACACAGGCGCCAAATAAAAAGAGAAGTAAAGGTAAAAAAAATAAGTTAAATACTTTAGATATAAAACAATTCAGCACTTTCATCCAAACTGCATAACAGACTTGATAAGAATACCATCACAAAAGGAATTGCCATTTTTAAAAACAATATATATATAGATCAATTGATCAAGGAATAACTAAAATATTTAAAAAGAGAGACACAAGTAAAACATACATTCAATAAATAAACTGAAAACATTTAATTTCTAAACTAAATCATATTTGCCTTTTCCTTAAGCAAACAATAAGTGCAAACAGCTGTAACATTACTTGCCACCAGAGTATAGCTCTCAACCTGTTAGCACAAAAAATCTGGACAGAGCCAAAATAATGCTGGGACAAAGCCTCAAAAACAGGGACAAATTTTAAATACTGCCCTTAGTCTTATAAAGTTGCTAGAATAAAAGTTATTGCATTACCATACATTTTCTGAAGGATATGAAGTCTGCAATTCAAATGACTCATTATTTAATGAATTCAAGTCCTCACAGACTTGCCACAAAAGTACAGAAAATCACAAATTTAATGAGGAACAGACCAAAAATGTGAGGCAAAAATCTGGACATTCTGTGAAAATTTGTACAGTTGAGAGGTATAAGAGACCAGAGCTTCCTATAACCAACTTGGTTCTCCTGGATACTTAAATAGGGAACTATTTCTATTTTTACAAAAACAGTCAACAAAAGCTTTTTTAAAATGTACACAATTAGTGGAGTGCATGAAAAGTGCATTCCTCAGATTACCAGATGATGACATAGATATGCTCATAAATACGTTTGCTGAACGTACACTCAGTCTTACCAATGTAAAAGGCATTGCATTTTGAGCAGGTGGCAATATATGCTAGTACTCTAGAATTGCAATTTGCTCCAGGAAGCCTGCTAATGTATTTTATTTCCTCATATATATTATCTTGTATATTGAGATTAATGAAGAAACATTGTTTTCATCTGTTATATTTAACAGTGCCTGCATGGGGTACGTTGTACACACCATTTACCAGTCCGAATTTGTGTATACTTTTGAATATATTCTTTATAATTCAACTCCTCTTAAAACTATGATGACAGTATGCTCTACTACTTTTTTACTGGATCAAAGTGAGCAAGGGTAGACCAGTGCATGGTAATAATATTCCTAATATCAGGTGTCTCATTTGTATAAGTTCAAATAAAACAGCGGTTGAAAAATTCATCAGAAATGCTCACCTGTGGTTTAACCTGCTCACCTTTTAGAATGGGAACAAACCTATTTTTCTTCCCTTGAGTAACCTTTCCTTTAACATTGTTTAGCAAATCCAAAAGGTGCTCCATCTCAGTAAAAAGTTGAATTAAAAAATCCACCTGAGATAGGTATTCATCCTCAAATGAAACAAGTCTCGACACCCAAATCATCTGTCCTCTCACAACACTAATTGTAAGTGTAACAACTTAAAAATGCAAATAACTATTAGAAAATATACTATTCCTAAATACAGTAGATGATAAACATTTGCCTGCAGAGCTTTTAAACAATGTAATATCTACAAAGTCAATTCTACCCTTTGCAGTGTGGTAGGTAAATTCTAAAAATTCAATACTAGTGTTTAAAAAGTCAAGAAATTCCTCCAGAGCTAAAATGATCCCTTCCATAACATAAAATATCATCCAAATAGCGCAAATATATATGTTCCAGTACTTCACAAATCAGACAAGAAAACTACACTGAGCTCCCAGTATGACAACACCAGATTGATGTAAATGTGCGTGCATAATGGCCTAATTGCAACACCTTTGATTTGGTAGTAAAATTCACCCTCAAATGTTAAAAAGTTGTTTTCCAGGACATACTTATGAGCATTTCTAAGGACCCCTAAATCAGAGTTGGAACCAAGTGACATTTAAGCCATCTGTTCCTCACACCAACAGATTCCAACGCAGTTCAGGATCATAGAAGGTGCAATCTTATTGTTCATTGTAACAAGCACTGCTTCTTCTGAAAAACTGATATTTTTAACCTTTTCTTAAAAGGTGCCATGAATCTCACAGCACATGTGAATAGTTATCTAAACAGCCTTTAAGCTCCCAGTCCACCAATTTGGCCAGCAATTCAGTTTTGACCCACATACTGACACTATTGGTCTCAACTGGATGGGGGTGCGGTATATTTTTATGAAATTTAGGAATCCCAAAGCTTGTACGGATTCTATGCTTTTCCACTTTAAATTTTGGACGACATAGTGGCATTTATTTCACTTGGAGTTGCTTTCGGCTTGTTTATCTACCCTTTCTTTCACATTATAATGCTTTTACTTATTGAGTTTATCAAGAGCCTGGTAAAACATCACCATGTAGCACAGTATAAACAGTATAAACTACAAGTAAAATGAATTTAACAAGGCAAACTACACTTTAATATCCATCTTAAGAATAAGTCATAGGCTTTAACTGATTCTAACTTGCATTATATATATATATATATATATATTTCAGCACAAGACCGTACATTTTTTCCCAATTTTATAACATTTCATATAAAACAAGAAGAGCAAACAGCATCTTGCTTGGGGCAGCATAAGAGCTATAACCAATAACTATCCATTTAACAAATATTAAACAACAATAGAACTCAAGGTATGGCTGTAGTCTGACACATATAAACATTTGATCTTATTTGTGGTAGGAGGCTGCCAAAGGGTCAAAAACACTTGATAAAAATGCTTGCCTTTATGGCATACTTATTAAAGAGTACCAATTAATTGACTATTTTCACCATCAGTTATCATGTTAACTTTTGCCCCTTTATTGCTTGGTTTTGTTTACTTTGTTTCATGCAAACTTCCATTCATGTTGAGCACCACAGCCTAATGATCTTATACTGGGCACCATTGCTGAGACATAATTTTATTAATCAAATTAAATTTTGCTTCCATTCATCGTGCACTTCTCCAAATGTATCAGTATCTTTCAGTTTAGTTGAGTCCCTTCCTATTTACTCAATTCTAACTGTATCAGTCTCACCGGTAATTCTCTTGTTTTCTCATAGTCGTGTCTGCTTAATGTTTTTCCGCAATCACTGGTCTCTTCGTCTTTGCCAGTTTTTACCTGGCTGCCACAGTTTTCACAAAACTTGTTCTTTCTTATAATAGGTAGAAAAGGTAATCATCGTTGACTATAACTTTCGACTTCCCTTTCTGGAAATGTTTTTCAAATGCAATACCCAAAGAGTTCTCAGTAAAATCACTCCCTCATTTTGTCTCTGAAATAGCCCAGCAAATGTTTTCTGTTGTTTCAAAATACTACTGAGTCTTAAAAGTATACATGTGTACTTACCTCCTACTCCATTGCGATAGAGTTTATCTCTTAGCTATTACTGCCTTTCTTTGAATCTTGTCCATTTGATGCCTAAATGGCTCCGTCATCACCTGCTGGTTGTGCAGGAATTCAGTATCCTCGACAGCGTCAACAAGCTTATATACACATCGACATTCCACAGCTTGATTAGGTCTGCCTCCACAATGTTGGACATCTCCCACACACTCAATCCTAACAAATTAATTTCTTGTGGTGGCAGACACAAGCTAAATAATGAGATGAATTGGATGTGTTTCCCTTCAGAATATCCTTCTTCCACTACACACTATTTTCATCCATTGTTAGTCATTCAACTGCACCTTTATTCATCCTCTTCAATCTAACTCTTGATGAATTAAGAACTTTTAATACTTTTAATAAATGCTATACTTTTGTAATTGTACTGAGCATCCTAGGAAAGCATCTGACCTCAAGCACCCCCCCCCCACACACACTTCCTATCATCCTTTTTTTTTTACTTAATAGGTGCTCATCGGTTAACTTTTGTTGCTGTTTGAATACTTCATGGCAATTTGAGCAATTGTTTTTATATCATTGTTTTACCAATAACTACTTTATCCTATTTCATGGCCACAGAGGGCTGAAACTTATCCTATCAAACAAACAGTAATATGATAGCGAAACCATGCTGGATGGGATGCCAGCCTATCTAAAGACAGGCACACACACTTGCATACATGTGCACACACACACAAAAGCACAGATATGTATTTACAAGGAAAGGAGGTAATCAGAAGTTCATCTATTGGCATGTGTTTGTGATGTCATGAAATTGCAGATCGCAATAAAAAATATGTACACAGTGAAGACATGTGGATTCCACACAGGTGGCATCCCAATTAAGAACTAAAATGGAGGACCAAGCAGTAAGAAGCAGCAGTAGTACTGATCAGTACATTACTCAAGCATTAATTCATACTCAATGATTATTTTGTATATGCATTAGTTACACTAGACTCCTGCATCCATTGATGTTTATGGTCTTGTATCATAAATAATCTAGTGATACTGATAAATATTTTGTTTCCAAGTGTCTCCTGCAAAATGATTTTAAATTAATAGGACAACGTCTTAAAAAAAATCTAGTAAATAAATAAAAAGGAGGAGCCCCAGAATGAACAGTAGGTGCCATTCTGCAGTCTTTCTACAGAAATGTTAATTATTTCTTAAACAGAAAATAACTAGGTACACTTCACTGTCTTCAGTGGTAATCTTGGATCCTGGTCTAGTAGGTTGTTCAAAGTCACACTGTCGGCATGTGAAAATGGTCTGAATCAAATTCAGGTCAACAGGATATAGTTATTTTTATTCATTTCTTTAAGCTACAAAGTCATCCTTCCAACCCAAACTATATGAAAAGCAATGAACATTATTAATTATGCAATATACTCTGATGCATTGACAAGTGAATTATAAAACAGGCTTTTGACAAGTATTAGTTTTCATCTTAAGGAAAATTGAAAACTTAATGAAGTCATTACTGAAACAGTATAACACATTTTTTTAAAGTAAGGAAAAGTGTGAGAAGCTTTATCGAATATTACAGCGAACTGTCAAAATGTTACATTTTTACTGTCAAAACATTACATTTTATTTTCTACATGGCTATCACACCAGAATAAGATGGCAGAGGCTATAGATACAAACAGAAGAATATATCTTAAAAAGCATGAGGGTATAGATCACGACTCTTATGTGGACTGCTTTATTTTGGTATAGATAAACCACAAATTGAAACAATGGTACAGTTAAGTGCAATTTATGAGAGGATCCCCATCCAACAGGTATGTTATATGGGCAAGGTCACCTGTCAGAAATACTTTTTATCATCACAGGTAGAAGATGAATACTTTGGTATCTGTACACTTTTGTCCAGCATGTGTACCATAGTTTGCTTACTTACCATTTAATATCCAAGCCTGAGATATATATTTGACTGCACACACAGACACATGTATGTATATACACATATATGCAATGGAAATATGCACACACATATACAAACACAAACAGGCATACATATCTTTCTCTCCCTCTCTCAGATACATACACGTACACACACACATGCGCGTGCACACACACACACATGCGCATGCACACACACACACTCACACACACACACATACACACACACACATACACATACACACACACAAACACATACACACACACACACACACACACACACACACACACACACACACACATTTTATTTTTGTCAGGCTACACTTTATTGCTGCACAGTTCAAAAAAGCTGAAGCACAGTATCACCTCCATTTCCAAAATGAGTGCTAACATGGGTCTTATGGGGTGGGGGAGGCATGTCAAAAATGCCTGCTGTACAATATGTGAACAAGCAGGACTCCGTAAAATAAGAATTGTGACTATTTATATGCAAGTATACACATACACACACACACACACACACACACTATATATATATATATATATATATATATATATATATATATATATATGGTTCTACCTGACATAATCGACACGCCAGAAGACCGACAACGCAATCACCGAAACCACATAACCGACAGTGCAAAAACATGAAACCCCACATGCCCGACAATGAAATAACCGACGGTACACAAATACGAAACCTCATACACTGCACACACCACAATCACAACAATCAACAAACAAAACACATTCCCTGTCCAAAAACCACACACACAACACAAGCACACCAAAATCCCTACAAACCCACACTAAACCTCACATACACAACTATCTACAACCCTAACCCAAACCCTAACCCTAAGGTCCGTCACTATCGCATACTCAGCTAACCCGCGCCCTAACCCTAACTCACTTAACCCGCTGCTAACCCAAACACAATCACTACCGCACACTTACCTGACCCGCTCCCTAACCCTAACTCACTTAACCCGCCCCTAACCCAAACACAATCACTACCGCACACTTACCTGACCCGCTCCCTAACCCTAACTCACTTAACCCGCCCCTAACCCAAACACAATCACTACCACACACTTACCTAACCCGCGCACTGACCCTAACTCACTTAACCCACCCCTATCCCCACAGACCGTCAATATCCACACTTACCTTACTCGCACCCTAACGTCTGTCACTACCGCATACTTACACAGCCTTTTCCCATGTCGGCATCCTCAGTGTAGGTGTTTTCATCCGTCACGTCAGTCTTCTGAATTGTCGATCTTCTGGGGCTCGCGATTCGCTTGTCGGTCTTCTGGTGTGTCGACTAACTCAGGTAAACCCATATATATATATATATATATATATATATATATATATATATATATATATATATATATGAAAAATAGTCCCAGTGTCCAACAAAATGAAACAAAAATGCCAAGACTGGCGTAAACCACACCAGGAATCTGGAAACAATGCTAGAGACAACGTAGATTTATTGGTTAAACACAAACGGAGGTTAAGCGCTTTCTTCAGTATAATACTGCCTTCATCAGAACAACAAATACTAGAATTCATCACCTTATATACAAAAACCCCACAAGAAAAACCCGCCATTTTCATCAATTAATCAATTATACCATTAGATTTTAAATAACATAGCCTTGTACTACAAAGTTACTGTAAAACATTTCTCATAAAATCCATGAAACCATACATATTACAAAGCTCATGTATCAAAATATCACATTAAAGATAAAATGTTTTGTAAACTGTTGTATAAAAAACAATAAATTAACCAAAATGAATACATAAAAATCCAATATACTGCAATGTTTCTTAAAATAAATCTGCTAACACTATCTACTTGGACATTGTATCTACCACGAAGCACAGGTGAAAATTATTTGTATCTCCTGACTACTTTGTTACTAGTCTGTTTGTACTGATCCTGCAGAACTAGGTGCTATACTAATTCATATCAAAGAATGACAATATTGAATGTAGTTATCTAATGTTACTATATTAAAAATTATATTTGAAACCTATTAAAGGTTCAAAAGAAAATATGAATATAAAATATAATGAAGATAGAAAAAATATATATATACATACAATAGATGAAACTGCACAATTATTCTAAGTCCTGACAAGTGGCTTTGTTGGAATCACCTCATTAAGGCCTGGGGGGGGTTGCATCTAACTTGATCTGCCATCTGATCTCCCTTTCCCCCACTACTGCCTTAATATTGCCACCTCGTGGGTTTGGAATGACTACATCCAAGATGGCAAATTTAAACACCTTGCATTGTGGGTTGTTAATTAGGTGTCTTGACAAAGCATTGTTTACGTCACATTTCCTCATACAATAAGTGTGGTCATAGATCCTGTTCTTTAAACAGCGATCGGTCTTACCCACGTAGTAGCTCATGCATGTTTGACAAACACCCAAATAAACTATATGTTTAGTCAGACAATTACCGTTGCAAAACCAGACCTTACTTTTTAAACTGTTCTTTAATTCAATATTAGATGTGTCCAAAATGTATTTACAAAAGTTACATTGACCACATTTTTTCGTACCTGTTCTCTGTATTTTCTTGGCCTGCTGATAATTAGATTTAATTTCAATAATTCTTTTTAAATTATTGCCAGTTTTATAAACAAAATGTGGTCTAACAGATACTTTATCTTTTATTGACAAGTCACTTGTCAAAATATTCCAATTTGTAGTAATTATATTTTTCACTTCACTAGTATGCCTACCATATTTGATTATACATGCCTTTGTATGTTCATTATCTAAGACTTGCCTATCAATAATATTATTATTGTCATTACTATTTTGAATGTTAACGTTACCAACCCCCAATAAAGGTTTGTATTTGTGTCCCCATTCCTTTGTGACATATGCAGTAATATCCTTTATTATTTTTTGGGGGTATCCTTTGTCTGCAAATAGATGCCCAATATACGACATCTCCCGGAGCATGTAATCCCTCTCGGATGTCATGCGAGCAGCCCGGATACACTGCCCCTTAATAATACCCCTTTTATTACCGTAAGAATGGGCACTACTGAAGTGTAAATATCCGTTGCTAAACGTATCCTTTCTATGGATACAAGACTGAAACGATTCACCCTTGCTGTAGATGTATACATCAAGATAGTTAATACCAGTGCGATCATACTGGTGGGTGAACTTAAGATAATCCGTGGTACTGTTGATATATTTCATAAAGACCAATAGATCTTGTTCACAACCCTCCCATAAAATGAAGATGTCGTCCAGGTATCTAACATATCTCTTAATTTGCAACATCCACTTGGATTTAAGTATAAATTCCATTTCCCAGTCCAATAAGACCAAATTTGCATATATAGGGGCACAAGCAGTACCCATAGCTACACCCATTTTCTGTTTGTAGTACTCCCCCTCAAAATAAATATAATTGTGATCCAGGACAATGTCCATGAACTCCATCAACACAGAAATATCACCTCCATTTCGACCTATAATTTCTGGTAGTGCAAGTAAAGCTTTCCCCTTTGGTCAGGTGATCCATCACAAATTGAAACATATTTACAAAACTGTGGACCACATCATGAAAGATTCCTGGGAGTTCCTGGGCATCTTCAAACAGGACTTATGGAGTTCTAATCTCATTTATGTTACAATTGATGTCCAGGATCTATTTTCAAGTATTCCCAAGGAGGATGGCCTTACTAGATTTAACAACAGTATCTGTAGAGTGAGTGGCCTGGGGCAGGATGATATTTCTGTATTGATGGAGTTCATGGATATTGTCCTGGATCACAATTATATCTACTTTGAGGGGGAGTACTACAAACAGAAAATGGGCGTAGCTATGGGTACTGCTTGTGCCCCTATATACGCAAATTTAGTTTTATTGGATTGGGAAATGGAATTTATACTTAAATCTAAGTGGATGTTGCAAATTAAGAGATATGTTAGATACCTGGACGACATCTTTATTTTATGGGAGGGTTGTGAACAAGATCTATTGGTCTTTATGAAATACATCAACAGTACCACTGAGTATCTCAAGTTCACCCACCAGTATGATCGCACTGGTATTAATTATCTTGATGTATACATTTACAGCAAGGGTGAATCGTTTCAGTCTCGTATCCATAGAAAGGATACGTTTAGCAACGGATATTTGCACTTCAGTAGTGCCCATTCTTATAGTACTAAAAGGGGTATTATTAAGGGGCAGTGTATCCGGGCTGCTCGTATGACATCCGAGAGGGATTACATGCTCCGGGAGATGTCGTACATTGGGCATCTATTTGCAGACAAAGGATACCCCCAAAAAATGATAAAGGATATTACTACATATGTCACAAAGGAATGGGGACACAAATACAAACCTTTATTGGGGGTTGGTAACGTTAACATTCAAAATAGTAATGACAATAACAACATTAACGGCAGGCAAGTCTTAGATAATGAACACACAAAGGCATGTATAATCAAATATGGTAGGCACTCTAGTGAAGTGAAAAATATAATTACTACAAATTGGAATATTTTGACAAGTGACTTGTCAATAAAAGATAAAGTATCTGTTAGACCACATTTTGTTTATAAAACTGGCAACAATTTGAAAAGAATTATTGAAATTAAATCTAATTATCAGCAGGCCAAGAAAATACAGAGAACAGGTACGAAAAAATGTGGTCAATGTAACTTTTGCAAATACATTTTGGACACACCTAATATTGAAATAAAGAACAGTTTAAAAAGTAAGGTCTGGTTTTGCAATGGTAATTGTCTGACTAAACATATAGTTTATTTGGGTGTTTGTCAAACATGCATGAGCTACTACAAGGATAAGACCGATCGCTGTTTAAAGAACAGGATCTATGACCACACTTATTGTATGAGGAAATGTGACGTAAACAATGCTTTGTCAAGACACCTAATTAACAACCCACAATGCAAGGTGTTTAAATTTGCCATCTTGGATGTAGTCATTCCAAACCCACGAGGTGGCAATATTAAGGCAGTAGTGGGGGAAAGGGAGATCAGATGGCAGATCAAGTTAGATGCAACCCCCCCCAGGCCTTAATGAGGTGATTCCAACAAAGCCACTTGTCAGGACTTAGAATAATTGTGCAGTTTCATCTATTGTATGTATATATATATTTTTTCTATCTTCATTATATTTTATATTCATATTTTCTTTTGAACCTTTAATAGGTTTCAAATATAATTTTTAATATAGTAACATTAGATAACTACATTCAATATTGTCATTCTTTGATATGAATTAGTATAGCACCTAGTTCTGCAGGATCAGTACAAACAGACTAGTAACAAAGTAGTCAGGAGATACAAATAATTTTCACCTGTGCTTCGTGGTAGATACAATGTCCAAGTAGATAGTGTTAGCAGATTTATTTTAAGAAACATTGTAGTATATTGGATTTTTATGTATTCATTTTGGTTAATTTATTGTTTTTTATACAACAGTTTACAAAACATTTTATCTTTAATGTGATATTTTGATACATGAGCTTTGTAATATGTATGGTTTCATGGATTTTATGAGAAATGTTTTACAGTAACTTTGTAGTACAAGGCTATGTTATTTAAAATCTAATGGTATAATTGATTAATTGATGAAAATGGCGGGTTTTTCTTGTGGGGTTTTTGTATATAAGGTGATGAATTCTAGTATTTGTTGTTCTGATGAAGGCAGTATTATACTGAAGAAAGCGCTTAACCTCCGTTTGTGTTTAACCAATAAATCTACGTTGTCTCTAGCATTGTTTCCAGATTAAAAAAAAGTCTCCGGCACAATGAAGGATATCCTTTTAGTATTGAAGCAGGCAGACCACTCGATAGGTACCAAATAACTTTAATCCAACAGTTCAGTACATACGACAAAAAGCACAGTCCATAAACAATACCCTGGAACGATTAAGCGCTTTCGTCTCCTTACAACGGAGACTTCATCAGAATAAATTGTGTAATTCCAAAATGCTTTTTATACTCTCATTAATTAACAATCACACAATTAGATTCTTGTCAGCCTTAAAGCCATAGCACTGCTAAAAAATGTACATACGTAAAATTGGGTAAAATTCAATTACAGGGCACACATAATGCAAAGTATTCATTCCAAACCAAGCACATTACCCACCCTATTAAACACAAAAACAAAACAAAAACAGAAACAACAAAACCTACAAAACTGCGAGCATTTAAGTCAGTTACTGGCTGAATTTGAAATAAAGTTTACATTAAGGTACAAGTGTAGTATCTCAAAATGCATTGACATAAAAAGCTTAAATTCATGAACATTCCTATACACACCTATAGGGAACCAATGGCTAAAAACTTGATTAAAAACTTATAATGGACTTGTAACTGGGAAACCAAAAACTAAAAACTAAAAACTTCCTATCATCAATACCAAGGTTAACCAAGAACTCTTGAAAGTATAAGGAGCCTAACAAATGGTAGTGATCAACTATAAACCCTAACTAAGTAAATAAACAATGACAATAATATATATATAACTTGTTATGCTCAATATTAATTTCATCATATATAACAATAAATACATAAGCAGGTTTAAATAAGTAAATATTAAGCATGTAAATTATCTAAATAAATAATTATAAATATATGAAAGTATCAATATATATAGTATGTCAATAAATATATATATATATAAATCTGTAAATATGTAAATGTTGTGAACAAATATACAAAAGTATTTAAATATATCAATAAATAAATATATAGAAATACCTGTATCAATATTAAAATTATTAAATTACTGTACAATTAAAAAACTGTATAATTAAAAAATGCCAGTATGGTTTTTATAACTTGCTTAGTTTTATTGTGTTACTGTACTCTACTGCGCTATATTATTTTGTGATTTTATAATTTTCGGGTCCGCGGCCAATAGTTTAAGTGCTGGGGTAATAGAAATGTGATCATTTAAACCTTTTTCACAACATGCATTCAATTTTAGCTGCCAACTCATTTCTCTGTATTCTACCTTGGATTCCCAGTCACCTCCTCTCTCCAAAGGTCCAACCACCTCAAGAACCCAGAATTTAAAATCAGCTTTTTCACATTTCATCACATGCCTATATAAAGCATTATTCTCATTACGTCTGTTGATGTCTCTAATGTGTTCATAAATTCTGTTTTTTAATTTTCTTTCTGTTTTTCCAACGTAGTAGCATTCACATTCCTTACAGAACACTAAATACACTACTCCCTTAGTGTAGCAACTACTATAATGTTTGGATATTAATTTGAGGGGAATGCTATGTATAGTAACCTCCTTACTCTCATGGATGTATAAACATTGGGCACATCTCCCACACTTAAAAGTTCCATGTTTCCTACTGGCCCCATCTGTGCAAGCCCCTTTTCTTTCCATTATGTTCTTAATGTTAAAATTTCTTCTAAAACTAAATTTCAGATTATTCTTAAAAACCTCAGTTCTATTGGCCATGTGTTTAAACATATCCCAAATTTCATTCATACTTCTTCTGAACCACCCTGTACCATAAAAGTAAGTTGTAGTTAAATATGGGGTATATTTAATTTCTTCAACCATCTTGGTGTTACCGTTAACAACAGAATTTTCAATAACCACCGTTTCTGTGTTTAAAAGCGGAATGTATTTTCTTGTATTTCTTCCCAAAAGTACATACTCCTTCACTGAAGAGACAAGTTCCTTCGGATACCCTCTTTCCTTAAACAAACCTTCAAGAAAGGTGATTTCCTTGGTGAATTCAACATTGTCTGAAATCATTCTGGCCATCCTAATCATCTGAACCTTGACTATATTTTTCTTTAATTGTTTTGGATGGTCACTATTGTAGTGCAGATAAGCATTCGAAAAATGTTCCTTCCTATATATATGAGATTTGTAACATTTATTAGTCTTATCCTTAATCAGTCTAATATCCAGGAAGTGGGTTTCGTCCGTGTCAATATTGTGTGTGAATTTCAAAAATGACGTGGTACTATTAATATATTCTACGAATACTTCTATTTCCTGTCTTGTACCTTTCCAAAGGATAAAAATGTCATCTAAAAACCTATAGTAATCCACAATATGCTGTTTGTAATCAGTGTTAAAAATAAAATGTCTTTCCCAGTACAACATGATAGTATTTGCAAAAATTGGGGCGCAGGCAGACCCCATGGCCACCCCTTCCTTCTGGTGATAATAATCACCCTCGAAATATATAAAATTGTATTTTAAAACAAGTTCCATATACAATAGAACATTTCTAAAATCCAAGGGTGAAAGCCAGTCCATTTCTAGTAATATCTCTTCGAACCACTCCATCCCAATGCCTTGAGGAATAACAGAAAATAATTCTTTAACATCAATAGTGATGAAAAACACACTTTCCAAATATGCACATTTACCTATTTTACTTAAAAAATCCCATGAATCCTTTAAGATGTGCTTCCATTTAGAATATATAGGCTTAGTCATGGCATCCACATATATTGCCATGGGTTGGGTTTTGGATCCATGGGAAGCAACTATAGGTCTGAGCGGGGGATCAAGCGTGGATTTGTGTACCTTGGGTATTCCAAATATACCCGGTATAACGGGTTTTTTTACATAGAAATAATTATATAATGATATATCAATTGATCCAGTCAATAAATTGTCTTCTAAAATAATATCCATTTTATTATACTGTATATTAATTTCATTTTTGGAAATGAGACAATAATTCTCATCCTTATCCAAGATCTCTTTCATTTTTCTTATATAATCCCAGTTTTCCATCAAAACCACACCCCCACCCTTATCAGGCTTCATCACCCTTAACTCCCTATTCTTACTCAAGTCGCTTAAAAGCTTTTCCTCTTCTTTGCTTGAATTACTATTTTTAGAAGCATAGGTCCAGTATTCTCTCCTAATTCTGTCCATAGCACATTGTTCAAAATTTAAAATTTCATGTTGCAATGGTGGATTCCAAATGCTATGCCTAACAAACTTGTTTCTACTACCAATAGAATTAATATTTTTCTGATTTGTGGCCTCACAATTAATATGCTGAAGGTTTAATTTTCTAGAAAATAACTTGACATCAAGCATAAGTTTCTCCACACTGGGTTGTTTGGCTGGTACAAAAGAAAATCCTTTAGTAAATAATTCGAAATGACAAGGCTTGATTTCAATACCAGTATAGTTAAAGATGTTGAATTTGTTGTGGGTAAAAATAATCTGCTTCGCGTTATCAGAATTATCAACTGTTGTTACTTCACACTGCTCCATGTCATAGTCTACATTTGTTAAAAAACCTGTTCATCACCCTTATTCCTTCCAGCAAAATTCTCCCCATTTGTAGCTTGTGCATAGGATTGCTGGTTCCTATTTCTTAGTCTTTCGGACCTTCTCACTTCATCAACCATCTCGGGTGAGCTCATTCTATTGGCAACTCGCTCACCCTCTAAAATGGGAAATTCATCATCTAACAAACTATTACCCCTGTCTTCATACTGTCCTTTGTTAGAGTTATGTCTATTGTATCCATTGTATCTATTGTACCTCCCCTGATACCCCTGCGCATATCCACCCCTGTGGTATACCTCATGGGTTTGTGCACCTCCCTCCCCCATTTGTGCCTGTGGTTTGAAAGGGCGTTGCCTGTATCTAGGTATATTAGAATTTTTAGCATTAAAATTTGAATTAAATTCTCTCCATGAATGTATGCTGTCCCTGCATTATACTCGTTTAGGTCCCTATTAAGCTTTTTCAATTTCCTTTTAATATTGGAATCAATATATACATCAATGTCATGCAGCACTCGGTAATATATATGCTTGTATTCATCAATCGCAAACAACATATCACAACTAATATCAGCCTGTAACTGGTCAATCTCTTTTTTAATATCTTGCATAGCTTTAAAATTGTGATCCGTCATGGCTTTTAAAATAGACAATCCACAACAGTTTAAAATCTTACAAATTTCTTTAAAGAATACCTGGTCCCCATATACACTGTTAGGGAACTTGTTCAACCTTAGGCCTTTCGGTACAATATTGTTCTTGATACACAGTTCAAAGTACCAATTTTCGACAGACAATGACTTATATTTTGATAAAAGTTTTTTAAGAAGCTTACATTTGTCCTTAATAGGTGTAGTCATTGTTACGCTCCCTGGTCCTAGGCATATCACAATCGCCAGGATTGCCCTGGAAGGTTTTGTTTAGCCAAGTCACAAAGTCTATATTTTGGTACGCTTCCTCAACTTCATAGTCCCTGCCCTGATGATCGCCCGTTTCTGCAGACAAATTAGGTGCTATTCTTTGTTGTTTTTTACCATTGGCTGCCCCATAACTACCTTGCCTCTCACGATTAGACCGCTCATTCGAGCCGTTAGTTACACGTCCACTTCTTGGGTCCTTCGGGCTGCTCTGGGCGCACGGAATTCCACTACTCGTGCCTGCCTGCGTGTTCTCAGCCTGCGTGTGATTTTGGATGACTCGAAGCAGTTCGCTAAGCATACTGCTATTATTCATGCTGGAACACCTTTTACAAAGCTTTAAAAAACTTGATAACAGGACTCCTCGTATCCGAAAACCGAAAAAACCAACTTGTAACCAAAAGCAGAACAACAACAAAAACAGATGAAAAAAAGTCTCCGGCACAATGAAGGATATCCTTTTAGTATTGAAGCAGGCAGACCACTCGATAGGTACCAAATAACTTTAATCCAACAGTTCAGTACATACGACAAAAAGCACAGTCCATAAACAATACCCTGGAACAATTAAGCGCTTTCGTCTCCTTACAACGGAGACTTCATCAGAATAAATTGTGTAATTCCAAAATGCTTTTTATACTCTCATTAATTAACAATCACACAATTAGATTCTTGTCAGCCTTAAAGCCATAGCGCTGCTAAAAAATGTACATACGTAAAATTGGGTAAAATTCAATTACAGGGCACACATAATGCAAAGTATTCATTCCAAACCAAGCACATTACCCACCCTATTAAACACAAAAACAAAACAAAAACAGAAACAACAAAACCTACAAAACTGCGAGCATTTAAGTCAGTTACTGGCTGAATTTGAAATAAAGTTTACATTAAGGTACAAGTGTAGTATCTCAAAATGCATTGACATAAAAAGCTTAAATTCATGAATATTCCTATTTTTTCTATCTTCATTATATTTTATATTCATATTTTCTTTTGAACCTTTAATAGGTTTCAAATATAATATAAATTAAATATAATTATAATATATAATAATAAATAAATATAATATAATTCAAATATAATTTTTAATATAGTAACATTAGATAACTACATTCAATATTGTCATTCTTTGATATGAATTAGTATAGCACCTAGTTCTGCAGGATCAGTACAAACAGACTAGTAACAAAGTAGTCAGGAGATACAAATAATTTTCACCTGTGCTTCGTGGTAGATACAATGTCCAAGTAGATAGTGTTAGCAGATTTATTTTAAGAAACATTGTAGTATATTGGATTTTTATGTATTCATTTTGGTTAATTTATTGTTTTTTATACAACAGTTTACAAAACATTTTATCTTTAATGTGATATTTTGATACATGAGCTTTGCAATATGTATGGTTTCATGGATTTTATGAGAAATGTTTTACAGTAACTTTGTAGTACAAGGCTATGTTATTTAAAATCTAATGGTATAATTGATTAATTGATGAAAATGGCGGGTTTTTCTTGTGGGGTTTTTGTATATAAGGTGATGAATTCTAGTATTTGTTGTTCTGATGAAGGCAGTATTATACTGAAGAAAGCGCTTAACCTCCGTTTGTGTTTAACCAATAAATCTACGTTGTCTCTAGCATTGTTTCCAGATTCCTGGTGTGGTTTATGCCAGTCTTGGCGTTTTTGTTTCATATATATATATATATATATATATATATATATATTCACTTCAGATGATCGAGTTACTAAAAACTTGAAATGCATATGGCCAAGACCATATGATCGAGTTTTTGGAAACTCGAAAATCTAAAGTGTATAAAAAAAAAAAAAACAGTCAACACTAAAATGTTTCCCCACACCCCCTTACTTAAATATACCAACTCCGAGATCGCACTACAGCGAATAAAAGGGAAATCTCCCATTCCAGACTGTATGCAGATGCACAGAATGGGAGGCTTACGATGTCCTCACTGTAGTGCAATCTCTGAGTTCCTATATGTAAGTAAGAGATGGTGTGTGGGTGCAGGTTGTTTTAGTGATGTCTGTTTTTTTTTTTTTCACTTTAAATTTTCGAGTTTCCAAAACATATGGGTTTCGAGTTTCTGGTAACTTGATCATCTGAAGTGAATTTATATATATATATATATATATATATATATATATATATATATATATATATATATATAGATAGATATAGATAGATATGTGCATGCATGTATTAGGACATTAGGACATCCCAATAGTGCAAGGGTCAGCACTGTTATTTCACAATGCTTAGTTTATTGGTTCATTTCTCTACTGGAGTGTGTTTTTATTGGTGTATCTATGTCTTCCCTTTGCCAAAACGTTTTGATTGGTCGCTGGTTTCTTCCCACACCCAGAAGTCATGCTTGACTGTAAGCAGATTAGCATAACTTTAGACTGTAGGTCTTGTGTGTGAGTGTGTGTGAGTGTGTGAGTGTGTGTGAGTGTGTGAGTGTGTGAGTATGTGAGTGTGTGAGTGTGTGAGTGTGAGTGTGAGTGTGAGTGTGAGTGAGTGTGAATCTGTATTTCCAGCAATATGTCAGTGTCCCATCCAGAACTGATTTGCTGTCTTAGACCTCCTTGAGTGCTTGGACACATTCTGAAACTTCTACAACTCTGAACTGAATAAAGTAACAATAAAGTAACAAAGGAGAACTTAGGCAGAATTTGAATCATTAGATCACATTGGACGTGTCCATATTGTCAAAGTACTCTTTTCTTACTTGCAGTGCAGTTAAACAACACAACATATTCAGGTCTGCGCTTACTTATTTTTCCAAGTGCAAAATAAATAACTTACTTTTGGAGATGTATCTTTTTGTTGAAACATCAGAATATGTCATAGAGGGAGTCAACAGTTATAATAGAAAGAATTGTTAAATTGTCTCTGTACCTTAAAGAGCTTGGTGTTAAAATAATTAAGTTGCAGGTGTATGAAAAGTATAGGATGAGTTGTTTCTCTGCAAAACACTGTATTTAGATTTTTATTTACTTTTTAATGTAGTTAACAACAACAAATAAATATCTATATATTTATTTATTACCTGTGGTAGAAAAGATAGATAGACAGATAGACAGATAGACAGATAGACAGATAGACAGATAGATAGATAGATAGATAGATAGATAGATAGATAGATAGATAGATAGATAGATAGATAGTCCACTGGCCTAAGAAAAGCCTGTTTTCAATTGAGGCCCGGGGAAAAAAGCACCGCAATAATTGCAAGTTACATTTCACATGTTACAAAAGGACATAGTCCATACAGCTAATTAAACATTTACAGATAAGCTCCATGATATTTGTAATTGGCTTGTCACAATGTTATAAAAATGAAAAGACATAATTCAATACAGAAATTTCAACATTTACATAAAGTTAATATTTTTGTTATACACTCAATTGTAGGTTTAACATTTCAAAATATATAGCTACTAGCCATTAGTAGGTTAGGGAAATATTATGCATGTAGAGGGTAATAGTATATTTGAGATTGGAGAGTATTCTACAATAGATATCAGAGAGAAAAATTGTTTTAGTAGGTAGGGATTGTTTTGGGTGGGATGAAGTAGTAGTAGAGGTGGCTGGATGAGTCAGTGCAAGGTGGAATGAGGTGGGAGGGGTTTAAGTTGGAGCATGGCAAGGGCATTCCCATTTGGAAGAAAGATGACAGAGTAGCTGAGATTTGAAATTTGTATGGTTAGGTAGGTTGTGTAGGTGTGTGTGGAGAGAGTTCCACTGTTTAAGAAGTGGGACAGCAGTAGACGGCCAGGAGGTCATGCAGGTTTGTGGACCCGAAGGAGATTTTGTTTTTTGGATCTGAGTGAGCTTTTGGGAATGTAAGGTTTTAAGGAAGTAGCGAGAGCTGGGCAGTTAGCAGGTTTAAAGATGAGCTTGTGGGCAATGTTGAGTTGTAGGTAACTGAGGTAGTTGAGTAGTTCAAGCTAGTTGAGGGTGAGGAGGGAGTGGCAGTGGTGGGATGAGTTTTTTGAATTGGTTGCAAATTTGAAGATCTTGTGGTAGCAGGATTCAAGTTTGGACCGAAGGCCAAGATGGGGATTGGTGAAAAGAGGGATACCATACATAAGGGAGGGGAGTAGGAAGGTAGATGCAAGAGTTTGATGGGTAGAGGGGCTTAGGAAGTTGCTGTGCCTGTAGAGGAGACCTAACTTTTGGTGTATTTTCTTGATTGTGGAGTGAATGTGGGTGTCAAATTTTAGTTCTTCATCAATAATGATGCCAAGAAGCTTGGTGTTGGGAACAATTTCAAGGAGGGTGTTGTTTTGGCTTTGTGTGGTGAATGTGGATTTGTCAATGCGGTTTTTGGTAGAGGAAAAACATTAGTTTGGTTTTATTTGCATTTAGTGCCAGATGGTTAGACTGCATCCAAGTTTCTGTTTTGGAAAATGCTAGTTGGGCTTTTGCTAGGAGTTCAGAAGGGGAAAAGGCTGAGCAGATGATTGCTAAGTCATTTGCATATTGGATGATAGATGAGTCTGGGATTGATTGGTGAAAGTTGTTAATGAATAGGTTGAAGAGAAGAGGGCCAAGAACAGAATCTTGTGGGACACCTGTGGGTGTGGGAAGGAAAGGGGAGGTTGAAGTTTGCCACTGGACAGTTTTTTGGTTGTTGGACAAGTAGCTGGAAAACCAGGTGATGGTGGTGGGAGAGGGGTGTGGGGTGGAGAGTAGGGATATACGTAGGTTGTGTGAGATGGTGTCAAAGGCATTTGACAGATCTAGGAATAGTGTGGATATGAGCTTGTCTAAGTCTCATTCAAGGTTTATGGTTTAAAGAAAGGAAAGAAGGGCAGTCATGGTGCTATGGCCAGGGTGGACGCTGTGTTAGGTAGGGGTGAGGAGATTGTTTAGTGTTAGGTGTACCATGTGTTTTGCTTGTATTGTTTTCTCTAGTATTTTAGAAAGAGGGGGAAAGTATGGAAATAGGCATAAAGTTGGTGGTATCAGTATTTTTGCCACCTTTATGGAGGGGGATGACGTAAGCATGGTGCCAGATAGAAGGGATGGATGATTCTTGTATGCATCTATTTATAAGAATAGAGATGGGATAGGCGATGTTGTCTGCTGATTGTTTGAGGAAGGTGGGTGGAAGGTTGTTGGGTGCATTGCAACAGGGTTTGTGTTTGAGGAGAAGTCTTGTGCTTGTGGGGATGGGCTTGAGGCAGAAGGATGTGTAGGAAGGTTGATAATTGGGGTGGTGGTTGGGGCAGGAGGGGTGGGGGTGGAGAAGGGGGCGGGAAGAAGGCTGATAGTTTAGCTATGCAGTCTATGAAGAATGAGTTGAACTGGCTAGCTGTTTCAAGGTTGGAGAGGTTGGGGTTTGGCCAAGGTTTTCTTTGTTGCCAAGACAGAGCATGGATGAGATAGTCCCAGAATGTTTTGGGATTTGTTGAGTGCAAGGACTGAAGTTTGGAGTATTGGGCTTTGCGGTCTTTAATTATTAGTTTTTTTGTGGAGTTTCATAGTTGCTTATACTGTAGGAGAGTGTTAGAGTTTTTATGTTTTTGATATTGTTTCCATTTTTTGTCCCTTTGGTGCAAGGCTAGTTTAGTATCTTTTGATAACCATGGGCAGGGATTGGTTTTGATGCCTTTGGTTCGAGGGGGGCCTTGTTGATTGAGAAGGGTTAGGAATGAGTGGTTAAAGTAGGACATGGCATAATCTAGAAGAAGGTTTTTTTTGACGGGACCAGTCATTAGGCTTTATGCATTTGGAGAAAGATAGAGGGTTGAAAGAGGAGAGGTTGGGGGTTTGGATGTAGTGGTGTTGTTTATGCAGTGGAGATGGGAGATGGTTGGCAAAGGCTGGTAGGTGATCGCTGAGAGGATCAGGTAATGTTCCAGCTTTGGTGATAAAGGTTGGGTGAGTTGTTAGGATCCAGTCAATGATGGTACCACAGATACCATCTTTATTTGGTCTGGTTGGAGATTGTATTAGTTGGGAGAAGTTGTACAGGTTGATTGTATGGGACAGGGCTTCAGAGTTAATAGTATTCCAGTTGATGTTGGTATCACTGAGTATATAGGTTTCATTTTTTATACTGGAGGAGAACCAGGACAAGATGTTTTCAAGAGTTTTGATATTATCACCAGGGGGAATATAGAGGGCAGCAATACATATGGACTTGTGGTTGTTTATTTTTAGTAAACCTATTATAATTTCAGCATTTCGGAAAAGGTTGGTATTTTATTAAAGTAGGGAGTCATGGTATGGGAGGTGGGGTAGATTATTGCTACTCCACCTACTTTTTTGTGGGCTCTATCATTGTGAATGATTTGGAAACCTGGTAGTAGGATTTCACTATCTTTTATATAGCTTTTCAGCCAGGTTTCAGAAACGGTGGTTAAGGTAGTGCCAGGCATTGAAGTTAGGGATTTTGTTTTTTAGGCTTTGTGCATTAAGTGTTCTAAGGCGAATGGACTTTTGTGGGTTGAGTGGAGGGTTTGGTGAGATTGATGTTAGAGATGGGTCCAGGGTTGGGGTGGATGTCACCAGCTAGTGAGAGAGAGATGTGGTGGAGTAGAAGAGTGATGCAGTGTGTTGGGCAAGGACAGCTTGGGTTGTGTGTGAGTAGTGATTTTCTAGTACCACATTTACAAGGGGAGTATGGGGGGAGTTGGGTTGGGAGCAGTTTTGGTTTGAAGAAATAGATTGGGTTAGAGGTAAAGAGTTCATGTGAGATGGATGAGTAGGATGGGAAGTAAGGTTGATGGTAAGATGTTGTGGAGTGTGTGTGTGAGAGAGTTATGGCAAGGGTTGTGAAAAAGTGTGAGATACATAAGAGAAGAGAGAGAGATTAGTAGGGCAAATGGGGTTATAGGGAGAGATGTTATGTAGAGCATTGTAGGATGGGTGGATGTTTGGGATGATGTAGATCTACAGGTGGGTGGGTTTTGGCTTAGGTGTGCTGTGATTAGAAAGATGTTGGGTGGGGAGGAGTCAGGTGATTTATAAAAGTACAGGTAGTGGGGGTGGGTGGAATTTGGGGGCAGGGTAGGGGAGCAGAGTGGGCCCGAAGGGCGAATAAAGTGGGTTACACCTTCTGGGAGGAGCAGCAGTCGCCAAACAAAAAACAATCAGTGAAGAGGTTAGCAACTACAGAAATAGGGCAGCCTATCATTTTGATTTGAATGATACCTTTCTGTTTTATTATTTATGCACTAACGGGGAGCTGCAGTTCACTGAAAGTAGGAAAATAATGCAGTTATGCCAGGGGTTTTAGAAAGGGGCATGCAGTAAGTGAGCACTACTGAGGGATGCCCACAGGACAGACAGAAACAGAATATAGTCAGGCAGAGGTTTTTAGTATTTAAAGATGGCACCGCAGCTCAGCAGAGGAATAAGTAAACTCTCAAGAGGAAGTGGGAGGGAATAGACAGCCGTGACAGGGCAAGGAAGCTTACGATAAGATTATGTTAGGAGACCGAGAGAAGAGGGGGGCTAAGAGCTAGGGCTTGGAGAAAGCTATGAGAAGAGAAAAACAATCAACCAACTAGCTAAGGTCAGTACCTAAAGGTGTCTGTTTATCTGTGTAAATTCAAAAGCAGATTTAGTAGAGCATCAGGGAAGTAGAATAGATAAAAAATGTAAAGCTTTTGGAAACTGTATATATTTGTTACAATATATGGGAGAATAAAATATAAGAATATAAAAGAAATGTGATATACAAGATAAATAAAATGTAAGAATATAGAATAAATGCAAAGCTTTGGAAAAATGTATATATTTGTTACAGTAAATGGGAGGAAAAAGGGGGGTCCAGTAGTGTGCACAGCAGAAGAATCAGTAGGAGTATCACAGCAATAAGATTATAATAGACCTACACTGCTCACAGTCTGTTGATAAAAGTAGAACTTGCAGTGGCTTTTACTAGTTTGTATGGTCCACTCTCCATGTTCTTATATGCAGGCACTTGTGTCAGGTTTTTTTTTAGATTGATAGATAGATTGATTGATTTTCAGTATACAAAATGTGCTGGTCAGAGAAAAGAACTTCCAATACAGAACATACAAATGAGTATAGACTGGCTATATTTTTCTGGAGAATGCAGTATTAATGCACCTTCCCTGTTTCATCCCCTCCCTACTGCCAGCAACAACAAAAAAAATACTTCACTTTTGGCCTGCTCCCCTTCTGCCCTTTTATCACATTTCTGTTCCATCTTCCTCCATTTACGTAACTTTTCTGTGCCTCCATAGATTCTATTTAGTTTTTGTTTAGATCATTTCCATTCACTGCTGTTATTAATATAGTATCTATTCCATATTCCTCCATTTTCATAACTTTTCTGTGCCTCCATAGTTTCTATTTATTTTTTGTTTATATAATTTTCCATTCACTGTTGTTACTAATATAGTATCTATTCCTTCTTCCTCCATTTTCATAACGTTTCTGTGCCTCCATAGATTCTATTTAGTTTTTGTTTAGATCATTTTCCATTCACTGCTGTTATTCATATAGTCAAGTACACTGTGCTGTACTTAATGCCTTTCATATTTCTGCCTTTCACCTTCTGGCATCCAATTAGCTCATGTTTTAAGCCAATTAGTCTCATATGTCAATAATATCCTATCCATCCAAGGTCAAATATGACTCCATCTGTGTGTCAAGGTAGATAATACAATTGAAGTCCTCTTCACCTTTTTCATTTATTCCTGTTCTCAGATCTGTAGAGTACAGTCCCTTAGCCTTTCTATCCAGAGAATCCTTCACTTTCTCTGCCTCTGGATGCCAATATTTATCATTCTTTACAAGCTGCCTTTTCAACACATTAAAGTTTAATGTCAACAATGCAGTGTACACCCCAATCATGTCCTATAATAACCCTGTCAACTCTACCTACCCAGCTGCCTTCCAAACCTCAACCAATGGTCTTTCCTCCATCAAGTATTGACTGTCCTTAATCCAGTCATTCTTCCTTTGTTTTAATTATTTTTTTTTTCTTGAACCACCATACAGTCCTTATACATACTGCCACAGCTGCTCTGTACTTATTTAGGCATAAAGTGGATGAGATTTAAATCTGGAACATTCAGATTTCTAATACTGAACTCATTGATTTCAAGTCACAGCATAAAATCACTGCTGCTGTGGTTTCTAGATGCTCACTGGCAGTAATTTTAGTTGTGCAGATTGTTCTATGTTACTTGTAGTTATACATTTATTGAGCTATTATATAAAACTAAAATGAGGTTGGGATAAAACACCCAGCATAGAGAAGAGTAGCATGTCTCATGCAGAACATATTTTTGTGGACTTTATTAAGATGAAGCTTCAACTGATATATTTTATACTGTTGAATCTTTAGTGTATTTAAACTAAAAAAAAGCATTCTCCCCCTCATTCCTTCCTTTGTTGTTAATGTCTCCCATGAAACCACTTCCTCCCAACAACATCAACTTCATTTTGTTTAAATGATTAATAATTTAACACTTGAGCAGAAAAAATGTATGAAAAGAATAATTAAAACAATTATAAAACAATCTGTTGCAAAAGTAAAAAATCATTCAGTGGTGTTGCCATTGAAAGCAAAGTCAAATAAAATTATTTTAAGGGAGCTCTTAAGCAGGGCAAAGCAGAACACTCTGGTATCTGATTCCCTAGATATGGGAGCTGATAAGCACAAGATCGAATACAAAAAGTTTTGCATAATTTCCTAGATGTTATTAACAACCACTAGGTCATTGTATACGACACCCATCATGAGAAATAAGGAGCAATTAGTTACTTCAGGTCAAATGGAGCCTATTATTGTTTAGACAAAAAACTGAACAGTATATGAAATCAGGTATGGTCCAAAGAGTTCAAGCTATCTTTGCAGCATAGAAGTAATATTATGTTAAAAGTGCTTACCATTTAAAAAACACGCTCCCACATTTTGTGCTATATGTAGCAACTCCCTTTGAGGTGTACACTTTCAAATGATTAGAAATAAATCAGTGATACATGCATATATTACTGAATAAAGGAAAGGCAAATCTGTTTCATCAGTACAGAAATGATGAGGTAACCTCTCCTTCTAATAAGATCACAAAGGGACATCTTGTAGACCATGGCAAGCAATAGTGTAAATCCAACAACAAAAGAAAAATCAGCACAGGCAACCACGGACTTCACAAGATGCCACTTTAATCTCTAAAACTGCAAATTTATTGTGCACTGATAAAAATGGTGAGCGCTTTCACTATAGCTTCATCAGACCTTTACAGACAGAGGAAAATGGTTTACTTTTATATTAAAACAATCATCAGTTAAGCTTAATTGGCTGTAATTAGAACAGCATCATAATTTTAAAACACTAGTGAAGCATCTAAAAGAAATAATAATAACATCATTTGAACAATAAAACACAATTAAAATTATAAAAATCCTGAAAAGGGCACATACAAAGAAATGGGAATTATATGTGGAATACATATAAAAAGTTGTTGTTGTGTCTTTCGGCTTTTCCCGGTTAGGGGTCGCCACAGAGGAACTCCTGTCGGTTAATGATTGGCAGTAGATTTTTACATGCCGAGTTGCCGGCCCTGACACACAACCTTCAATGAAGGTACGCCCATTCACACATGTCTCCACACAGAAGACACTCTAGCTGAAAATCGAACAGGACACCGTCTTACTGTGAGGCGACAACGCTACTGCAGCACCACTAAAAATGGGGTGCCAGAGGCATGCTGTCACTATCGCCTGACCTTGCACCCCCTTGATTTCAATACCAGTGTCAATGAAGCTCTCTCATTGAGTTCCTTCCCACAATCAGCCCTTAGTCTCATAATCCATCCCATTTCCCTCTTGTCAGTCCCATTCCTGATATCCCCTCCACGTATAATTGGCTTAATAACTTCTATAACCCTGAATCTGAACTGATGTTCAGTGCCATTGATTTTGGTATGTTTAGCTAAAGCATTGGTGGATGACTCAATCCTAATGGCATATAAATGCTCCTTAATCCTGGTTTTTAACTCCCTGTTGGTTTTCCCAACATAAAATGATCCACAGCAATCACAGACAGCTAAATAAACTACATGCACAGTATTACAATTAGCTGAAACATAAAACTTAAACATCTGTTTAGTCTCTGGATGTATAAAGCTGTCATTTGTGTCAATATAGGATCAGAAATTGCATCAACCACATGGAAAGGAACAAAAAACATTCACTACCTCACTCTTTATGATACATGTGATGACATAACGTATTCTTTAAATTAGATTTATTCTTATCAACATACTTTGGTTTGTCACCAACCAATGCTCGAATCACATTGTTGGTGGTCAAAACCCCCCCAATGTTTGTTAATAATTTCTGAAACAAATCTATTGTCAGCAGAAAAAAAAACATAGGTGGCCTAATATTAATCTGGTAAACTTCAAAAACTCAGTCATACGATTCATCTTGTGGATGAATCTTTCCAGACTGTATGAATCGTATGACTGAGTTTTTGAAGTTTACCGTGACTCATTCACAAAATAAAATCTCTTATCTTGATATATATGTTGAAAGATTGAATGGTGGATTAGTTAATAAGGAGTCTTTAAGAAGCAATGTTATAGAAATACTTTGCTTCACAGACAGAGCATGCATCCGCAATATATTTTCAAGAACATCATAAGGGGTCAGGGGATGCGAGCTTCTAGACTCCATGCATCTGATGAAGGTTTCATGAATGAGTTACATTCATTAAAAAAGAGATTGTATGAACGTGGGTATAGTGAAGGAGAGGTGAACACAGGGCTATGGGGCACTGATATATTAAGACACGATAGGGCTACTCCCTACTTCTCCAACACCGTGAGTGGAGAGTCGAATAAAATAGTTGCATCCCAGATTGATATTAGGCAACCTGTGTTTTTTTTCTGCTGACAGTAGATTTGTTTCAGAAATTAGTAACAAACATTGGGTGGTTTTGACCACCAATGATGAGATTCGAGCATTGGTTGGTGACAAACCAAAGTATGTTTATAAGAATAAATCTAATTTAAAGAATATGTTATGCCATCACATGCATCGTAAAGATGGTAAAGTAGTGAATGTTTTTGGTTCCTTTCCATGTGGTCGATGCAATTTCTGCAACAGTATTGACACAAGTGACAGCTTTATACATCCAGAGACTAAACAGATGTTTAAGGTTCATGTTTCAGCTAATTGTAATACTGCACATGTAGTTTATTTAGCTGTCTTTGATTGCTGTGGATCATTTTATGTTGGGAAAACCAACAGGGAGTTAAAAACCAGGACTAGGGAGCATTTATATGCCATTAGGATTGATTCATCCACCAATGCCTTAGCTAAACATGCCAAAATCAATGGCATTGTACATCAGTTCAGATTCAGGGTTATAGAATTTATTAAGCCAATTATACATGGAGGAGATATCAGGAATGGGACTGACAAGAGGGAAATGGGATGGATTATGAGACTAAGGGCTGATTGTGGGAAGAGACTCAATGAGAGAGCTTTATTAAGACCGGTATTGAAATCAAAGGGGTGCAAAGTCAGGCGATAGTGACAGCATGTCTCCGTCACCCCATTTTTATATGTACTTTTTATATGTATTCTACATATAATTCCCACTTCTTTGTATGTGCCCTTTTCAGGATTTTTATAATTTTAATTGTATTTTATTGTTCAAATGATGTTATTATTATTTCTTTTAGATGCTTCACTAGTGTTTTAACATTATGATGCTGTTCTAATTAGAGCCAATTAAGCTTAATTGATTGATTGCTTTAATATAAAAGTAGACCATTTTCCTCTGTCTGTAAAGGTCTGATGAAGCTATAGTGAAAGCGCTCACTGTTTTTATCAGTGCACAATAAATTTGCAGTTTTAGAGATTAAAGTGGCATTTTATGAAGTCCATGGTTGCCTGTGCTGGTTTTTCTTTTGTTGTTTGATTTACAGTATTTATAACAGCAGCGATCAGGCATTTACTTTGTTTGTTGCAGCTTTGGTTGTTTGGTTTTTATTTATGACAAGTAATAGACTAAAACCAGAAACCTATATAATTTCATCCTCCAGAGGGTCTGATTCAGAAGTAATTAAACAAAAACTGCCCCCTTAATACACACTGAAAGAAAGTAGGTAAACCAATCCAGAACAGTAGAAGAGTGACCACGCTAATAACATATGTTTTATATTAAGGTTACCATGACTTACATGGTCAGCTTCACAGATCAAGTAGGTTAACCGCAGAACAGCACCAATGATCTTATATAATAAGAAAATCATGTCTGCCTTAATTAATCAGCTGGTATTGATTCAAGAGTCTGTGACTGGTTAAATGAGCCATAACTTACACTTAAACTACCTCCTCAATAACCTTACTTAAGAATGCCAGTTTTTATATAGGGGTGGAAATTGCTAAGAATATTGGGAGCCAAAGGCAGTTGCTTTAGGAAATGGGTGACTAAGACTTTTTATATAAAGACAGAAAATCCATGGACCTCAAAGAGGAAATCTACATATAACTAGTTTAAAGGAATGGGAATTCAGTCCTCAGGATGTAGGGTGCTGCCTGAAATCTCATCAAGGAGTTTGCTGTGATCAGGAGCATGAAACTCCATCCAAGAACACATAGACCTAACTTTAGACTTGATAAATGTGTATCTACTGCTTTCAGAAGGAGAAAGCACAGATCTAATAATGGCAATCTTATAAGTAAAAGAAAGAGTAGCCAGTGTAGGCTGCTACAATGTAAAGGCTTTATCAGGTGGTAAGTGCAACTCATTGACCAGTCAAAAAAGGACAGCTGGTTAGCAAAGTAAATATTGTGGGAAGAAATATCCAGTGAATTGTTATGGCTAGGCTTGTATAGGCCCTAGGGCCGATAGCCTAGTACCAACCTATGAGCCTATGAACTGAGATCTCTCTGGAAAAATGTTGTTTTCTTGTGAGAGATGTCAGAGTGGTGATATCGATAACACTCATGTAGGTCTACAATGATACTTCAGAGAGCTGCATGCCTGCAGCAATTATTTTAACCACTGTTGTTCCTGTTTTAAGAAGTGGAACTCAAAATCAGTCCATGGGTCACTTGTTCTTACATGAAAAGACATGCATTACAAGGGCAAGGACACTTACAACAGTGAACAAAGATCTGCTATAGCAGTCTGTGACCAGTTCTTTCGAATTACCTGAACTGTTTTTCAAAAAAGAGTTGAACTAATAATGAAGAAAAAACTGGAAGGTGCAAATGTAAAATAATTATGGGAGTCCAGCAATGCAACATCTACAAGTCTGACAAGGGGAGTATGTAGGCCCAAGAAAAACAAATCCTTCTAACTTTTTAGATGGAAACCTGTGGTGCTTTTTGAGTTTGTTGATATGTCAAGTAAGGTACACACCAAAGGAAGCATTGTAAACTATAATGAGACTGATCATTGCTGAATATCAAGGAACAATAACATCTTTAGATTTAGTAGAAATCTAGCCATCCACAACCCCTTTTTCACATTTTTGCATATGGGGTTGGGGTGTCTCTTCAATAGTGACAATCACCAAATACCGGTTTTCACACAGACAGGTGACTTGCCCTGCCATGGTTGGTCTTCCATACCACGTTTACACATGTACACCCACATCTGTAGACAATTTAGTGATTCCATTTCACATAGATGAAATACCATTAGTTGTTATTTGTGTTAAATAGAAGGATTTTCTGATTACAGTTGCCAAGTGATCATCTGCGCAGAGTGAACTATCAACCCCAAGCATCCAGGTTCCCAACTAAATTTTGTTTTTGTAAGACACTGTTATATTTATTATATGTTGTGGGTAATGGTTGCTTTCCAAACAAAACAGAATAACAATGTTTGGCATTCGGTTTAAGCACATTGTCTCTGTACCAGGTATTAACTAGGGTAAACTTTTTCAGAATGGCACAGATATCTGAAGGGGATTTGACAGTTGCATCTAGCTTGCAATCTGTAACTTTGGTTACCCAGAGGTCCAGGATGACTGATGTTTGAGATCAGAGAAAAAAACACCTAACAGGAAAGAAGCCAGTGCAGACCTCTAGGGGGGTGCAGACCTGTGGAGGGTGCAGACCTCTGGGGGACTCTACTAGTAGCATTATTTAAAGAGACACATCACAAACTATATGGGTTCTGTCTTTAAGCCAGTTGGCTACCCATCATAACAAATAAGAATGCATGTTTAAGACTGATAGATTCCTTACAATTCTAACATCAGTGTGGTACTGAATACTTTAGCCAAATTGAGATAAGCTGTATTAACAGCATGACCCATCAATAGATTGTGTGATCCTCCCAAAGAATTTAAGTATATAAAGTGCCTGTTAAGCCATGATCTCCCTGTTGTGGGTTAAGCTTAAAGATCATTGGTTTATGCAGTCTTTTAATCGCACATCAATCTTCAACATTGTCTACTATGTGCGAGAATTATACCGTTTAACATTCACATAACATTCAGTTTAAAACAACAGCATGGCTTACATTTCTGCTGAAGAGAACTTGTATAAAAAGTATGAAAACATAAATATAAATGGTTTTAATATCAGGCCTAAAAAACAAGCATTTTTCATATTATCCAGATTCATAAAAGAAATAGCAACTATAACTTCTCAGACTTCAGACCAATAGTGATCCTATCCCTCCGTCCAAAGTTTTAGAAAATATATTTGAGAAACATTTCTTACTTCACTTAAATGTAAACAACCTTGCATCTCTACTTAGTACAGTATTAGTTCAAGACACAGCACTTATATTGACATTTCATACTGATATCACACAATATCTGGTATTTTCAGGACACAGCACTGATACTGATATCAAATACTGATATCTGATATCTCCAGGACTGATACTGATATCTCATACTGATATCTGATATCTCCAGGACACAGCACTGATACTGATACCAAATACTGGTATCTGATATCTCCAGGACTGATACTGATATATCATACTGATATCAGTTATCTTCAGGAACCAGAAATTATACTGATGTCTTATCTTTTCAAAATGAGACATATTCGTACCTTAATCAAACAATGTCTAACTGCTGCAATATTACTTGACCCATCTAAAGCCTTCAGCACTGTCTCATAAAATTCTATTAACTAAAGGACTGACTAAGATTCCCTTTTCCAGTCCACATTCCAATTTGTCCATAAATCATCTGTCTGGTAGGTCATACAGTAAGTCCTCCTTGGGGAAAATGCCTATTCCATGTTTACACCCCATCAAAACATGTATCTCCTAAGATAATATCCTCAGACTTCAAATGTTCATTATATTCATCAAATGTCTTCAGAAAATGGATGAAACTGGAGTCAGTGTGCTGATTGCTATACTTTAGTTTGTCATGCCAGCACCCTAGATCAGCATCAAATTAAAACCCAAAGTGCCTTAATAAACCAGAAGATTTGCTCAAGAGATCACAATTCATACATTCATACTGAATGCAAAAAATTTAAATAATTACTTTCTCCTCTCAGTTTATTCAGAATAAAAGCTAGCAAATATTACCCTAATCTCAAATAATAAAACAATTTTGGTACAGGTCATTAAGATTAAGTTATCAGGAGTTAACATAGCTGCCTTTAAAACTACATAGTCACCAAATCTAACCAAAAAATTGGTATCGTGTACAAATAAAAGCATACATATCACAAGTAACACAGCTAAGGGGAATTGAGTTTACCTCCGTTTTTAGTCCACTATATGCATCAGCTGGCCTAACAAAACAAATGTTACTACATAACCTAGAAGAAATTAAATAAAACTGATCTTTTTTCTAACATACATAATAAAACACACCACTGCAAAGCATACCAACAACTCTATTAGCTTGAGCTCCATTATACTATGAACCACTCCAGACTCTACACTGTAAAAAATATCCTATACAAGCCCAATAAATGTCTAGCTATTAAGATTATCCTTAGAAAATGTTCTCGTAAAGCGAAGTCAGACACCAGTGCCAAAACTAGATACAAGTTACTAAATTTCATAACCGCTATGGTGACTCTTTTTAAATTCAAGCCACATAGGTAAGTTTTGGAACTCCATCCATCCAGACTTTAGAGTAACATCTAATTAAAAAATCTTTCAGTAAAGACTAAATCAGTACTTAGCAAACAAATGGTCACAGTAAGACTTTTAATCATTATGTGCCATCACTTTCCTTCATTCAACTTGTTTTGCCTTACAAAATGAACAACTTTATATTCCATTCACTTCATTATTTAGTAACCACTTTCCTACCCCCATTAGTCTCCTCTCTCCCATTCTTGTTAGTTTCTTACAACTTCACTCATTTCCCTGCCAATGTACTCACTCTTCACCCTCATGTACCCAATGTACCACCCTCATCTACAATATTTATCCATTGCCTTTCCTTCCGCAATGCTTCTTTGAATATCCCTATTCTGAATTGTGTTTCTTATTCTTCCCTCTTATTAGTTTTGCTCTTTATCTCTTTTCCCCTCTCCTCCCTACGTGTGTGTTCTAACTATCTGTCTATCTATTTATATATATATGTGTGTTTGTGTCTTTGCATGTATATGTGTGGGGTGTGTGTATATCTATCCAACTATTTATGTGTGTGTGTGTTTGTCTTTGTGTGGGGATTTTGTTAATTTGTGGAACATTTAAATAAAAGTACTGATTTTTTTTTTAGGTTTTACCATGAATAGATCTCGTACCCACATTGAGTTTTTAGATATAAAAATACAGTTGGATGGAACCACTGGTAATGTGTACACTAAATTGTATCGGAAAGATTGCTACCGTAATAGTTATGCTCACCACACTAGTATGCACCCTCCCCATATTTTTAGGAACGTCATCAATAATCAGGCTATACACGTCAAAATTACATGCAAGAGATCAGGACTTTGAAAATAGCTTGATGACCCTGAGGGATGAGTTCCTAGTCAGGGGTTACCATGAAAGAGAGGTAAATGAGTCATGCACTGAAGCCAGAACTAAAAGGAACACCACAGGGAAACCGTATTTTTCTAGTCCCAATATGGGTGGAGTGGAAATGACCCCTAAGAGAATGAAGAGCAGAGAACAATTAGTGAAGTTTAGTATTACACGCTCAGTTGATACTTGTTTGATTAAGGATATAATATATTGTAATTGGCATATATTGGGGACTGATAGGGTCAGTGCAATATAATATATCGTAATTGGCATATATTGGGGACTGATGATAGGGTAAGGGCAATAGTAGGGGAGAAACCTTGTTTTATTTATAAAAATCAAAAAACACTGAAGCAGATGCTCTGCTATACAGATGGATTAGAACATAGATCCATTACGAACTATGGGACTAGGAGATGTAATACATGCTCGTTTTATCAGTATATAGAAACTAACACCATGTTTGTCCATCCATCAAGTGGGACATCCTTCAAGTTTAAGGTCTCAGGTGACTGTGAGAGTAGGAATGTGATATATTTAGCCCACTGTGCCTGCTGCAGTGCATTTTATGCTGATAAGACCAACAGACGGTTAAGGGAGAGAATTTGTGACCACCTTTACTGTTTTAGGAGACAACAGGAACATGGTGCACTGGCTAAACACATGTTACAACACGGGAAGAATCACTATTTTTACTTTTCTGTTATTGACACTGTCACTGAAACCATTAGGATGGGAGATTTAAATAATAGAACTGAACAAAGGGAGTTGAGATGGATTTTTATGTTAGCAGCCCATAAGCTACCTGGGTTGAATGATTATATATCTCTGAAACCCGTGTTGAAAGGTAGGAAGATTAGGAAGAAAACTATTTAATTTTGTGATTTATAGATAGGGTTATACCAGCATTTTTATAGTTAGACTATGTTTAGACAACATATAATATAATATAATATAGTATACGTTAAATGTTTTTTCTTTATTTATACATACAGTATTTTTGAATATTAGGAAGAAAGCTGTTTCATTAGTGATTTACAGATAGGGTAGTATTAGTTTGTTAGATAGTATAGCAGGTTATTTATTTTTATATATTTTTATATATATTGTATTTTTATGTACGTTCTTTGTATGTTTCTTTTACATTATATTATATGCTGTTTTTTTATATATTGCCTTGAATGAAATTTTGTGCTTTTTGAGTGCATTTGTATTTTGAATGTACTTGTTCTTTTAACTCATTTAATTAATTGGTCATAGTCATGTGACACAGGATTCAAGGCTTTTAAAGTTTGGGATGAAGGTTTTTTGTAATCTTTGGTCTGAGGAAGCAACCAGGGCTGGTTGCGAAAGTGCTTACCTACAATAAAGAGCATTGGATTTATACTGGATTTTACAGTGGTTTTTTGCTCCTTCAGTGTGGTTTTAGCAATATTAGGAGTTTACGTTTTTTTGGACATTTGCCTTGGTGTGTTTACTCCTATACTTCATAACTGGGCTTCTCCTTTTTTTTACTATCTTCATATGATACCTAATTCTTCCTAGTATTATCATAACAGTCTATTAATTAAGCTACACTATCCTCAATTATAGGCAGATTACATATTTTGTTATTATACAGCGATACTGGAATAGGAGTTAGTCATATTTAACCCTGCTTATTTAAATGTTATCAGACTGTTTTTCAGTGATCTGATCATTGTCACAGAATGCTGTAAGTTATCTGAGGCCTAGCACATGCAGTTCCCTTATATGGCTCTTGACACACACATATGTAATCTATATGTCACTAGCTAGTTATATTAATTCTTTCATGGAAAGGGTGGCACATTATCTTACATAAAGGATACAAGGTTGATGTATCCAGCCACTGGAATAGTTACATCATGGTCCTCACTAGCTGCAATTATGATTCAAACACCACCACCAAATCATCAGCAAATGCCATAAACGGGGATACATTTACTCCCTGCATTATTTCCCACCTTCCTTCACTTTCTTTTCTACTCATCTATAACAGCATTCATTCACTCTTTCACTATATCACATTCCATTATATTGAATGAAAGTATTTACTAGTTTCTTTACAAAAACAATTTATTAACAAGTAAAAAAAAAAAAATAACAACCAACATCAACTGGAACATACATATGTAAACAGCATAAATCAGGTCATACTGAATGTCGTACCTGTCAACTGTCTAGATTTTCACAAAACGTCCAGATTTTTTCTCATAATTTTGGTCTGTTCCACATAAAATTTGTTGTTTCCTGTCAAGTCATTGAGGACTGAAGTCACTAAATAATGATATACATTTGAGTTTCAGATCTTTCAGAAAAATGCATGCTAACATAAATCTTGTTATTGTAGTGACTTTCCAAGTTTATAAGAACAATATTTGAAATCTTTCCCTATTTTTGGGACTCTGTCCCACCATTATTTTTGGCTTTGTCCAGATTTCTGGTACTAAGAGGTTGAGAGGTGTGCTGAATACAGTTTATTTAATATCCATAATATTATTAGTTCTAGAATATATAATTATTTACAAGACATACAGCTGATTAAAGGAGTGTAAGCAACTATAATGTCGTGTTTATTAGTTTCTAATTCTTTTATAGTTAACCTTGAGTCAAAACAGTCATTTAGAGGAGTCAGTTTACATATAAAACACAAAGGTTCAGCTGCAGTTTACAGACCGTTTTTCATCCATAAAGTTCTTCCAGTCCTCCATTCTGTCTTCCCTATAATAACACTCCCTTGATATTTGATACTGGTATACTAACAGAAAAGGAAGAGGAAACAATGAGGTCACTTACTATGACATAGCCCTTATCAATCTCTTACTTAAGAAATTACCAAAAGGATATCTCAAAGTCATCAGCTTACATCTTGCTTTTTTCTTCTTTGAAATTAGACTAATCATTTTAACTGTAAACTTACCTTTTTACTCCATCCTATCATCTGTACCCCGCTTCAAGTGATCTGCCTCTCACTCAACAGGCTACAACTATCTCTTAAAACAAAATACTTTTCATCTCACGTGTGCATGACTTCCCTGTTCAAAATAAGTAATTATCCATCCTTTGCAATGATGAAGATGATCTCCATTTCCTATAGATTAAAAATAAATGACACTTATATATTCATGGGGTCTACTTCTAATGCACAATCCACTTACCTGAATCTGTAAATCATGAGATGACCTCACCAAAACCAGAAAACAACGAACACTCAGATTATAGAGTGAAAACTTCGGGTAAGCAACCTCATGTCCGGCACCACAAAAAAATAAAAAATTGAAGCAAATTAAACCCACCGATGTTGAGGGCATCGACTCCACACACCCTATGTGGAGGGCTACACCCTCCACCCCCCTAACTAAATATACCAACTCCAAGATCGCACTACAGTGGGTAAAGGGGCAAAGTTCACCATGGTGGCCAAGTGGTTCCTTTCCAGGGTAACTTTCTGATCATCTGAGTGTCCGTTGTTTTCTGATTTTGACAAAGTTATTTCAAGATTTACAGATTCAGGTAAGTGGATTTTTGTGCATTAGAAGTAGACCCATTCATGGGACATCTAAAACATAAAAAGACTTCAAGCATTACTATCTGCATGCCAAAAACAAATGTGCATGCATATGATATCCAGTGAAGCTTTAAAACATGAAAAGCCATAAAGTATCACCATTTGCACTAATTTTCTCAGTCCTCATAATATGCTCTCCAAGAAAGGAGAAAGGAAAACATATCAAATAGACCGGGGTCTTGATTTTGCATTAAAAGAAACTAATTATCCCAGAGTGGGCTCCAGTGATGAGCATGGCATGTCATTTCCAACCGGAATGCCAGAAATGCTAAAGCTGCAGACTAAATAACTGTATTCCAAGGCATTGTACCCTTTTATAATACCCTATACAAAAACATAAATAAACACAAACACTCTTGTGGAAAGCATACAGATGGGAATAATAAAAGTCTTACTATTTGAAGTACAACAACAACAGTAATATTTCAAAATATTTAAAAACTATTTCTTGAATTATTTACTTAAAGAGAAATAGAATAAAATTCATGAAAAAGAATGACGCATAAAAATGAAAAAAAGAAAAAAAAAAAACAAGAAAGAAAAACATGAGTAATGGTAATGCTTAACACTATAAAACGTTGTCAAAAATTCAACATATTCAGTATGCAGACATGAGTTGATATAATACCTACAGTGAAATAATAATAGTATGTTTATTAATGGGCAAAACATCCTCAGCAAGTTTCTCTGATCTTTCACTGACATGCCAGATATTTGTGCACAGGTGTACAAATTATAACACATAATAGCATTCTGTGTGGCTCACCACATTAAGTGCTGAATGACTATATTGCTAGCACACCTGTAGCAGAACTCTCTGTCAATAGAGTGATGCAAGCAACACTCAGAAGTGGCTTTAGATTTTTTTTTAAATTTTGTTGTTGCTTTTTCTCAAGCAATCTTAAATTCTTTACCAACCTAGATATCATGCATGCCAGTTATTTCAGTTAAAAATGTATGTATTCTCAGATAAAAACAAAACCCAAGAGTCTTCCAATGAAAAATGCATTGTTTGTCAAAATGTTAATCATTTTTGTATCCCAAATGGCTTTTTTTATCTTTAACCACTGAAGTTTGCTGTAGCACTCTTTGCTCCATCTTACTTCTGAACTTGACTTACTTTCTTGTGGAAAGCATACAGATGAGAATAATAATGAACGTATGTTTACAGTCTGAAACAGAAAGCTGACAGTATGGTTTCATTCCACACCAAACTTCAACAGTATATACCTTTGTGTTTTCTTTTATACAGAACATGTCATTTTCTTAAACCTCCTGCAGACATTTCTTGGGGGGGTGCACATATTTAATTAGTATTAGTCACAGCCCCCAGCCTGCTGCATTAGCATACAGCTTCACAAACAAGATAGTTGTCTGTGCTGAGGCCTACATAAGGGGAAAACCTCAGCAGTAGAGTGGTGTGTGAATTGGAAGGGCTTGTAGATAATGGAGAAACCATCCAAACTGAGGCTGCATTACCGGGCTAAGCCTTTTAAATCCAAGCCACTATGTTTATAACTATGGTGGAAAGCTTTGCTCCAGAAACTTTCACATTTTAATCAAATATATGATTTTAACTCTATAATGCAGCTAGATGATTCCAGTGCTTCTATACTAGTGCTCAACCCTCTTCAAACATTTAACAATGGGCGTCACAATTAAATTTAGATCTGGTATTAGTCTTTTAATAATACTTCATAAACTACTCTGAAGCATGTGTAACTAACAGTTAAATGGTTAGATTACATGTCTGTCATCAACTAATATCCAATACCTTTAATTATTTGGTTCCTCTCCTTCAGCATCACATTTTTCATTTACTGCTAACCCCTACCTCACACAGTATAACGAGATATGGAGATTTACTATGTACATTTTTGAGCCTTAAAGAATTTGCTTTGTGACTAAACTAACAAATCTAAAAATATTTCACTATTCATAGTTCAAATTAATATCACATATGTATTCTTCTGGAAACACTTACATTTAGTAAACCACCTCCATGACTGCCTTTTTCTAGATATTATTGTGTGTGTGTGTGTGTGTGTGTGTGTGTGTGTATGCTCTGTGGCTAAAATAACAAATCTAAAAATATTTCACTATTCATAATTCAAATTAATGTCACTTCTGTATTCTTCTGGAAACACTTAAATTGAGTAAACCACCTCCATGACTGCCTTTTTCTAGATATTATTGTGTGTATATTTGAGTGTGTGTGTGTGTGTGTGTGTGTTTATATGTGTGTGTGTATGTACGTACACACACACAATACACATGCATGCATCAACACACACACACACACACACATATATATATATCTATATATATATATATATATATATATATATATATATATATATATTTATATATACCTTGGTACATGTATACACACCTTGGTAACCTCCAGACTCTGGATCCCACCCAGTTCGGGTTTGTGAAAGGCAGATCATGCCTCCCAAACCTGATCGACTTCTTTGAGACAGTCACCAAAGCCGTAGATGAAGGTAAGGTGGTTCACACAGCCTATCTTGACCTCGCCAAGGCTTTCGACACCATCCCCCATTCTGGAATTATAGCTAAACTCACTAAACTAGGTATAAATCCCTACGTTACAAGATGGGTTGCTAACTGGCTCACTGACAGAACCCACACTGTAAAAGTTGCACACTCCAAATCTGACCTCAAACCAGTGACAAGTGGAGTACCACAGGGTTCAGTCCTGGGAACTCTCCTGTTTGGTATCTACTTCTCTGAAGTACAGACAAACACAAAAGGGCTCTGGCTAATGAAGTTCAAAGATGACTGCAAACTAGGAGCCATAGCTGAGTCCCCAAATGGTGTGGAAATCCTACAGAAGGGCTGCGCTGAGACAGATGCCTGGTGTCAGAGCCATGGCCTCAAGTTCAGTGCCAAAAAGTGCATTGTCATCCCCTTTGGTAAAAATTCTGTACCCATGAACTACTACATAGACAGCAGTCTACTTAACACTGAATGTGTGATAAGAGACCTTGGGACCCAGGTGGACAGTAGTCTGTCCTTTGATAGTCACATCACCACAGTAGTCAGGAAGTCCTTCTACGTGGCACACCTCATCATAAAAGGGTTCTCATCCAGGAAAAAAGAGGTCATTGTTCCCCTCTACTTGACACTCATTAGACCCATTATAGAGTACAATGCCCCTTTTGGAATGTACCTCACAAGACATCTTCAGCAGCTGGAAAGGCCACAGAAGTACCTCACAAAGAGGATTACTGGCCTCAAACAGATGCCCTACACTGACTGTCTCAAAAAGCTCCAGCTTTACTCCATAGCATATCGCCTACTCCGAGGTGATCTCTGCCTAACATATAAAGCTACGTCAAACCCAGAGCTGTTGGACATGCTACACCTAAAGAAATCCCAATTCCTCCAAGTTACACACTCTAGGGACCTAAACCTTGTCACCACAATAAACAGGACATGCTGGAGGGATAGATTCCTCTCCCAGAGACTTCCCATACTCTGGAACAGGCTATCCATCTATGTCAAGCAAAGTTCTTCATTAGCACTCTTCAAGAACAATCTTTATGAGTGGATGGGAAATAGGAAATACACCCTGGGGATCACTTCTGTGTCTCTGCTCAACAGTGGCACTGGAAAATAACTTTCTTGGGTGGCGTAAGCCAGAGAACCTTGTTAGCTAGGTTTATGTAGGCCCTCGGGCTGATAGCCTAGTACCTACCTATGAACTATGAACCTATATATTAACCCAGCCACTGGGGATGCACAAGCCCATGCATTTCTTAGTGCCGGTCCCAAGCCCGGATAATTGGGGTGGGTTGCATCAGGAAGGGCATATGCCAAAAGACATATGCAGACAACAATACAGATTTGCATACCAGATCATTTGAAGCATGGATTAACAATGACCACCACCAGTATTGTTAGCCAACAGGGTGCTGGCAAAAATTGGGCTACTGTTGGCCGAAGAAGAAGAAAAGGAGGAAGGCATGCCTGAAGGCAGGAAGAGAGGTGAAAGATTAGGAGTGTGGTAGTTAGGGTAGGAACTTTTGTATGTTGCCAGTATGACTGATATAGGGAGAGAGCTAGCTGATACAATGGAGAGAAGGAAGGTTAATATATTGTGCATTCAAGAGACCAGATGTAAGGAGAGTAAGGCCAGATGTATTGGAGGTCAGTTCAAATTGTTCTATCATGGTGTGGATGGGAGGAGAAATGGGGTAGGGGTTATCCTGAAGGAACAGTATGCCAAGAGTGTTTTGGAGGTGAAAAGATTGTTGGATAGAGTGATGTTTATGAAGCTGGAAATTCATGGTGTAAGATGAATGTTGTTAGAGCATATGCTCTGCAATTTGGCTGTGCTATGGATGAGAAAGAAAAATGTTGGCGTGAGTTGGATGAAGTGCTGGTGAGTGTACCCAAGGGTGAGAAACTGGTGATTGGAGTGGATTTCAATGGGCATGTTGGTGAAGGGAACAGAAGGGATGAGGAGGTGCTGGGTAGGTATGGTGTTAAGGAGAGGAATGCAGAAGGTCAGATGGTAGTGGATTTTGTGAACAGGATGGACATGGCTGTGGTGAATACATAAGAAGAGGGAGGAGCATAGGGTAATGTACAAGAGTGGAGGAAGATGGACACAGGTGGATTATATCCTATGCAGGAGGGCCTGTCTGAAGGAGATTGAAGATTGTAAAGTGGTGACAGGGGAAAGTATAGTTAGGCAGCATAGAATGGTGGTCGGTAGGATGACGTTGGTGATCAAGAAGAGGAGTAGGCATGTGAGAACTGTGCCAAGGATCAAATGGTAGAAGCTGAGAAAGGGTGATTGTGAGGTTGAGTTCAGTGGAGAATTGAGACAGGCACTGGGTGGCAGTAAAGAGTTACCAAATAGCTGGGTAACTACAGCAGAGCTGGTAAGGGAGACAGCTAGAAAGGTGCTTAGTGTGATCTGGACAGAGGAAGGAGGACAAAAGACCTGGTGGTGGAGTGAGGCAGTACAAGAAAGTATACAGAGGAAGAGGTTGGTGAAGAAGAAGTGGGATTGTCAGAGAGATTAAGAAAGTAGACAGGAGTATAAGAAGATGAGGCACATGGCAAAGAGAAAGGTGGCGAAAGTTAAGGATAAGGCATTTGGAGAGTTGTATGACAGGTTGGACATTAAGGAGGGAGAAAAGGACCTGTACCAATTGGCTAGACAGAGGGACTGAGCTGGGAAAGATATGCAGCAGGTAAGGGTGATAAAGGAAAATGAGGAAAATGTACTCACACACGAGGAGAGTGTGTTGAGCAGATGGAAGGAGTACTTTGAGGGGCTGATGAATGAAGAGAATGAGAGAGAGAGAGAAAGACAAGGTTAGATGATGTTGTGATAGTGAATCAGGACGTGCAATGGATTAGCAAGGAGGAAGTAAAGGCAGCAATGAAGAGGATGAAGAATGAAAAGGCTGTTGGTCCAGATGACATACCTGTGGAAGCATGGAGGTGTTTAGGAGAAATGGCAGGGGAGGTTTTTACCAGATTGTTTAATGAAATCTTGGAAAGTGAGAGGATGCCCGAGGAGAGGAGAAAAAGTGTTTTGGTACAGGTTTTTAAGAATAAGGGTGATGTGCAGACCTGTAGTAACCACAGAGGGATATCAGTCACAGCATGAAGTTATGGGAAAGAGTAGTGGAAGCTATGTTAAGAAGGTAGGTGATGATTAGTGATCAGCAGTATGGTTTCATGCCGGGAAAGAGCACTACAGATGTGACATTTGTTTTGAGATTATTGATGGAGAAGTACAGAGAAGATCATAAGGAGTTGCATTGTGTCTTTGTGGACCTAGAGAAAGCATATGACAGGGTGCCTAGAGAGGAGTTGTGGTATTGTATAAGGAAGTCTGGAGTGACAGAGAAGTATGTAAGAGTAGTACAGGATACATACAAGGGTAGTGTGACAGTGGTGAGATCTGCAGTGGGAGTGACTGATGCATTTAAGGTTGAGGTAGGATTACATCAAGCATCAGCTCTGAGCCCTTTTTTATTTGCAATGGTGATGGACAGGTTGACAGACAAGATTAGACAGGAGACCCTGTGGACTATGATGTTTGCAGATGATACTGTGATCTGTAGTGAGAGTAGAGACCAGGTTTAGGAGACCCTGGAGAGGTGAAGATATGCCCTAGAGAGGAGAGGAATGAAGGTCAGGAGGACTAAGACAGAATATATGTATCTGAGAGAGAGGGAGGATAGTGGAATGGTGAGGATGCGGGGAGTAGAGTTGGTGAAGGTGGATGAGTTTAAATACTTGGGATCAAAAGTTCAGAGTAATGGTGAGTGTGGAAGAGAGGTGAAGAAGAGAGTACAGGCAGGGTGGAGTGGGTGGAGAAGAGTGTCAGGATGATTTGTGACAGATGGGTACCAGTCAGAGTGAAAGGGTATGTCTACAAGAGGGTAGTGAGACCAATTATGTTATATGTGTTGGAGACGGTGAAATTGGCTAAGGCAGGAGTCAGAGATGGCCGTGGCAGAGTTAAAGATGTTAAGATTTGCACTGGGTGTGACGAGGATGGAAAGGATTAGGAATGAGTATATTAGAGGGTCAGCTCAGGTTGGACGGTTTGGAGACAAAGTCAGAGAGGCGAGATTGCTTGGGTTTGGACATGTGCTGAGGAGGGATGCTGGGTATTTTGGGAGAAGGATGCCAAGGATGGAGCTACCTGGTAAGAGGAAAAGAGGAAAGCCTAAGATAAGGTTTATGGGTGGGGTAAGAGAGGATATGCAGCTGGTTGGTGTGACAGAGCAAGATGCAGAGGACAGGAAGAAATGGAAACAGATGATCCACCATGCGACCCCTAACGGGAACAGCCAAAAGATAAAAATGAAAAAAGTTAAATTCCATTGCCTTTCTGTTCCCCTGATCTTTGTGTCTACCCCAGCCCTAACCAATACAGTAAGTTAATGTTTCTGAAATTCTAACCTACCTAGGGTCATTAACCTGTAAGAATTATAGGACTTCAATATTAGCTTTATTTAACTGGATCCTTCTCGAAGTTGCCTGCTTCTTGCAGCTTGAATTTTCCCTAAACGTCCACTCTTTTCTGGTCATGGTTTAAAAAGGCTATGTTTCTGGCTTCCATGCCTTATGGTGATCTGACTTCCAAAGTCCCTTCCTCCCCTCTTTCATTGCTATTGTCAGTTGTGTAAGCTACATAAGTACTTCTCCCACCAATTGTTTTCTATAGATCAACTCGGTAAACTAAAAAACTAAACCACTGAATACTTAAAAGGTCCCAAAGAACACAAACTCAAGGTGTAGACGAAAAGAAAGTTTATGAAGCACTTTTCATCAAATGCAGTGATTTGACTTCCTCAGACAACAAAACAATTCCATTCAAGTTAAAAAAAAAAAAAACGTTTAAATACATTCAAAATTCATATGGCCCAGTAATTTATATAATAAATTAGTAACCATTAAAACCATTTCATCCTAGATTCAACTAACCTCGTTTATACAATTTCTTATAATTTAAAAAACATTTACTATGGGAACTTAAATAAAGCAACTACATTCTAGATAATGTATAAACATAAATAAATACATATATATAAATCTAATATAATTTATTATCTCTACATTCCTCATGTTGTACTTGGTAACATTTGCCTGTTGGCTAACTATAAAAATCGGACACAGTGTATTCTTTATAATGAAAGTATCAATGTTAAATAAGGGATAAATATAATAACAATACCAAGGGCCTTATTTCTTATCTATACAAATTCTTAAGTTTCAGATAAGACTGAATAGAACATTTCTCATTTAGCCCTGGAAAATGGTTGGCATTTAACCTACGTTGTCACAATAACTCCATTTGTTCAAGTAAAAGGGAACTGGGGCCTATCTAGATCCCTGTGTAACCTGGTCGATGACTCTAAACCTAAATTTATGAGTAGGTTCTTCTTCTATATGTTTTGCTAAAGCATTATCTGACCTATTTCTCCTGATACTGTAAAGATGTTCATATATCCTCTATCTCAGTTTTCTATCAGTTTTTCCTATATAGAATGCTGGGCAGATGTCACATTGGGCTAAGTACACCACCACTTTTGTGTTGCATGTAAATCTCTTTTTAATATAATAAATCTTGTTCCTTATATTACATTTTTGCCATTACAATAAACCCACAATAGTTACATGACTCACATTTTAACATCCCAGCAGTTCTAGTAAAACAAGTGTCCTGTATTTCTAACAAGTTCTTTAAAATTTGTCCCCTTCTACATACAAATCTTGGCTTCGCTTCTATCTTGTTAGCTATATGTTTGTCATTAGTCAACAAGTTCCAGTTCTTGAAAATTACTTTCTTAAGGTCAGGTGTTTCCGGGCTAAATGTAAAAATAAAACTAGTACTATAGTTCTTGTTACTAACATCATCCACATTCGAGTTACTACTAGTTTGGTCCTCCATTATAATGTGCATGTCATCTTGGTTTGCAACAGTATTTATGATTACATAGAGGCTGCTGTGCCTATCAGACGTAAGCGCAAACCTAACTCAAAATACAAATATCCTTAATAAAATCCAAAATTAAACATGTTGTACAACAAAAGAAAAAAGTCATAGCTAAAATTAGGAAGTGCAGCACCAAAAAAGATAAAAATTCTCGCATTGTACTGAATAGACAACTAAGGCTATTTGAGTGTAACAAAGGAAATTTTGAGATAAAGATAGCATTCCAGGTCAAGGACAATCATAAGGCCTTCTTTAGCCATGTCCAAAATCTCAAAGACAGCACACAACAGTGTGCTGAACTGTTGATAAATGGAGCCACATTCATGGAACTGGGACACAAAAAAATCTTCTGGCTGAAAAATTCAGCTTCAACTTTACACCACTCTCATTCACGGCCATTGCTCAGGAAATACTATGTAAGATAACTGCTCCAATTATCAGTAGGGAGCAGTTCTTAGATGTACTCTCTAAGGCCAAGATTACAGCTTTGATGGGCCCTGATAATATGCCAGGATGTTTGGTAAATAGCCTGAAATATGTTACATTAGGGTTACTGATGTCAAGAGTCAACCATATATTCTGCACAGGCTTTGTGCTAAGTGAATGGAAGACTGCAATGGTTATATCTCTGCACAAGTACATTCCTTCAATGAATCCTGGAAATTACAGACCCATTAGTCTGACTAGTTTCATATTCAAAGCCATGGAAATAATTATCATGGAAATGATTAACAATGACATGGGAAACCTTCATGAATTGAACCCAACTTTTTTTTTTTCATCAAAGGCAAGTCAAGGCTACTGAGCCTGGTTTTACTTTGAGTACGTTACCAAGGCAATGGAAGAGGGAAACATATTGCATATTGCCCACCTTCAACTAGCTAAGGGATTTGATACAATACCCCATTCAGCAATGTAAAAACTGAACTCCCAAAATTAGGCATAAACCCCTATGTAACTCACTGGATAGCCAGCTGGCTCACAGACAGGGCCCCAGAAGTTATGATTGGAGAGACCACCTCCACAAAGAGGCCATTCACCAGTAGAGTCACCAGGGAGCTGTGCTGAATCAACTTCTCTTTGGTGTCTATTTTTCAGAAGTCAAGGCCAGCGTCAAGGGCTTCTGGCTTACCAAGTCTGCAGATGATTGCAATCTAGGAGCAATCAGAGAAAGCCCCAAAGATACTAACAATTTACGGGACTGTCTAACACAGAGAAATGACTGGTGCCAATCCCACAGATTAAACCTCAATGTCAAATAATGCATAATAGTACTTTTTGGGAAGTCAGCCACACAGGGAAACTACTTCACTGATAAAAACTCGCTAGAAGTAAACATAGTAGTCAAGGACTTGAAAACTCATATAGATAGCAACTTGACTTTTGACCAACATGCATCTAAGGTACTAAGAAAATCATTCTATGTCACTCATCTTATAAATAAAGACATGTCATCTAGGTCCAATGAAGTCATTATTCCACTGTACTCAGCTTTCATCAGATCCATCATTAAGTATAATACCCCCTTCAGTATGTACTTGACTAGGCATATGCAACAAATGGAATGTTTACTGAGGTTCATCACAAAAAGAATACAGGGCATAATAATGTCCTATACAGATCACCTCATAGCCCTAGCTATATACTCAGTTTCCTACAGACTATTGAGAAGTAATTTATACTTAGCATACAATATATCCTTAGATCCTGCTCTGATGGACCTTTTGCATATCTGTAAAACAGGGCAGTAAAACTACTAGACCTAAGGATTTAAACTTTGCTTGTGACTTCCAGCATTTTAAACTATAGCAACTACTTGCTACATTTGTAGCAAGCAGCTGCCACAGTCCAGACAAGGAGGACTATATCTCTTCAGTTCTTAAGTCCTGGGACAGGACTTACACTTAGAAAAAAAATCTTCTTTCTTTTTAAAGTGTAGCAGCATTTTACTACTAGCAAGCAGTTGCTATACTGAATGATGCACACAGAATGCGAAAGTGCTACAGTTTGATTGCAAATGCAATAATAGCATTAGTAAATGCTGCTAATGTTCTGAAGACTGGTCAGAACTGCATTTCCCAATCGCACCCCCTAACACTAGCCACCTTATCTCCACCCTAGCTATTCTACTGATGTGCAGAACTTTTGCTGTAGTCTGTTATATGTTTACCACTTGTTCCTGGTTTCTCTTGAATGTGTACATTACAGAAGGTTTTCATCTTAAGTAGATATTTGTTTTGGTTAACATGTAAGGCATCCAGTGGTATGGTCATCACTTCCTTGACGTGACTCCTTTATAAAGCACTACTACAATTTTATGTTTTTTCTATGTGCTCTATATTCTCATATATATATATATATATATATATATATATATATATACATGGAAACACGATAATCTCGAAATACTGAAATGTTGAATTTCAGTATCTCGAAACGATAAAGTCGAAGTTTTGAAATAGCGAAAGTTCATAATACTGAATTTGAATATCTCGAATTTGCGGTTATGGCTTTACACTACATAATGTCCTGGGTGGTATGTGGATGGTATGCAGTGCCATGTGTAGATTTAGGTGTAATGTCAGGTAAGTGAGTGTTTTGTAAGGGTTTGGGGTAGGAGTTTGAGTGTATGTGAGTGTGCTGATATGTATGATGTGTGTGTGTTTGTGTGTGTGAATGACTGTAGAATGTGTGTGTGTGTGTGAGTTTGTTTTTGTTTTCTTTTTCTGCAATCTCAGAGTTAGTATATATAAGTAGTGGGGTGTGGGGGGTGCAGCCCCCCACATGGGAGGTGCAGGGTGGCTTTTGTCCCTGCTTATTTGTGATGTAGGTTTGTGGATGTGTGTTGTTTTCTTTGTTTATTTTGTGGTGTGTGTGTGTTGTGGTATATGTGTGGTCCAGTGTTTGCTGTGTTTTCGGTGTTTTAAATTTCACGGTTTTGGGCTTTCGGTGTTGTGTGGATTCAATTTCATGGTCTCGAAAAACTGAAATTCGAGATTTCAGTCTTTCGAGATTATGAATATATGTATGTGTATATATATATATATATATATATATGTATATATATATATATATATATATATATATATATATATGTGTATATATATATATATATATATATATATATATATATATATATATATATATATATATATACTAATCACAAAACATAGGACATTAAGAATTTTGGATAGTGATAATTTGGCCATTATTCATCCCTTTCACGCATACACGCATACAGACACACACACACACGAAAACCTTTTTGAAAGTTAATACTTGAACAGTATATAGTTATGTTTAACTCAAAATATTTGTAATTATATGCTGTTACTACTTCCAGATAAGTTGCCTGAAACAGAATTTGATGAAACACAATTCATTGCAGACATGTTACTTGAAACATCAAAACTGAAATTCGTCATATAGAAATAAACTATAATGATATTGGTAAAGCTGTTCTTAAATATAAAAAAAAGTGTTTTAAGTGGGGCAGCAGCTCTCCCTGCATCCCTGACCCATTGTGAGAGTGTCACCCCAAAAGTCCCTGTAATTGCTATCCTTAATGCAAAGTCTATTGATCTTTCAAAAAGAGATTTTTAATGTGCAAAATAACAGCACTTATTTTAGACTGCATGGGTCTTGGAGTTAGAATCCTAAGTAAGTCAGTATATGTCTCATACTAAAGGGTACAGAGGCTGGTCCCCACAGCATGGCATCTTTTACTGTACTTAAATATGTTATTTCTGGGTCTAGTATAGGGACTCCCAAACCACTGTCTCCAACCTAGAGACTTGAGCATCTTGTAGCTTTTGCAGGCTACTGCTAATGCTCATTGATGAATATGAGATCAGGACAGCGGCTCTTATACCTTACCCAAGCGCATTACTTGAGTTCAGGTGAGGTATGCGCAGCAGCCATGGGCATATAGTGGAAGGGATTTTGGGTTAGGGACTGGGAAGGGACTTTTGGGTCTTCGGAGGGCTGCAGAAAAATAGAAGGTAGAGCACTTGCTTTTTCGCGCTGTTATTAGCTACTACCGTATGAGCTCCTGTAGTTGACCCTTTATTTCTTCCCTCTTATTTTCCGTGTAATTGCTTCCATGAAATTAAGTTAAATTGGTTATGTTTTCAGTAAAATGTTTTGTCCCTGAAACCCATAATCCATCATAGTAATCATACCACACAGCCAATACTACCAGATTTTTTTTGTAAAACCGAGAACAGTGTAGAAGAAATTCACTTGTATTGAAAAAAGCAATAATTTACTAACAACCTTTCAGCAACCACAATATATGGGTAGTATGACAGAATGCTCATTTACTATCCCAACCAAATACTAGTGGTGTGAGAGTATCACTCAGTAACAAGCATCTGTTCCCCACCAAGCACACCATAAGCCACCACTCACTCAGTATACCAGTAGGAAGGAAAGGAAAACAAGGACTTCCCTTCTTACAATAACTTAACTAACTAACTAACTAACTAACTAACTAACTAACTAACTAACTAACTAACTAAACTAACTAACTCAAAAAGCTGCATAAACAGGGAGGGAAGGTGAGTTCCTAGCTTCAGTGCTAAAGAGACTGAAATTAACTTAAAGTGACAAAATAGAGCGAACCAGGCCTGGCCTTTGGTCAACTGGTGCCCTAGGCAAAAGAACTTCACAGTGCCTCCCCTGCACCACCCAGTGCCTCCATCCTGATCTACCTACACCATCCAAATTACCTTTTCTTCCTTTTTCTCATTTTGTATTGCTCTTCAGTTTTTCCTGCATTCATTCAACATATTTAAAGAAAATATTTCTTTACTACAAAAAAAAAAAACAAATAAATACTGGAAAAGCACCCCTGCTAGAGCAGTTCCCTAGGCAGTCACATAGTTGGCCTATGTCTAAGGCTGGCTATGTAGCTAACTCTCCCATCCTTTGTACCTACCTCACTTTCTGCCCCAAAGCCTACCCCACTACCTCTTACCCCCCCCAACATCTCTTCATCCTTCCCTCTTACCTTGTCAATGACATCTTCTAAATCCTCAGCCTTCCTGCTAGGCAGCAGTTTTGGTACAAATACATCCCCCTAGCAAACTCCATTTCTGTCAAACATGTTACATAATTTATGCTTCAGGAAAGTGATCTAGAACCTTTTTTGTTTATCTGTCATTTAGATAAGTTTATTTACTTGTGATATACTATAATATTACAACAACCCTGTGTTATTTCATTGGAACTTTGATTTGTTTCCAAATGTGTATCCTTCTATATGCTGATTCAACTTAAATAGCTTACTACACCAACTGAATTCAATAATTTAAATATAAATGGATGAATATATGGAACAAGACAATGTTAAATCTGACATTTCAAGGATGCTGCTAATGTTTGTATTTATTTGTATGATAAAAAAAAATCATTGTTTATGGCTACAAGTGTGCAAACCTGAATAGCTATTTCAGAGTGTGTATATATCTATCTCGCTCTCTCTCACGACGATATATATATATATATATATATATATGTGTGTGTGTGTGTGTGTGTGTGCGTGTGTGTATGTGTGTGTAATTATTTATAAATACATATAATTAATAGTTTGCAGTGTTAGCTATCAAATTGCAGAGTGCATCTGACTTAATTACCAGAACTATAATATCTGCAGTTGTTTCTATAAATAGGCCTTTATACATAACAAATGCAGTGAGCAGTGAATTATATTAAAATTCACTTCAAATTCAAATTTTCCTCTCACAAGTAATTCAGACATGTAGAGCTTCTTTACTTGTAATCAAGAAATGGAATACTTAATAACCCTTACATTGTATATGTACTACACATATGATTTGCATATTTCTTAGCTGTCTTACATTCATTAAAACTTCAGCATGAATAGATGGCTAAATATAATTTCCAAATGCAAAAGAATGAGAATTGCAGGGTATCTAGTAACACTCATTCCTTTGTCACAGTGAATATATATCTTTAATTACAAAAACTTGCATATAATGAGTACATTAAAACACAGGATTAAGCCATATTTAAAAGCATAGCCATTTAGAAGAGTATATTTATAGATAGATGGTTTATAATACTAGCTAACTGCAGTGCTGAATGTACACTTATGCTGATATTCAATCTTTAGATTTTTATAGTGTATCACATGCTTACCCTTAGTGCCTTATGCACTACAAATTCTAAAATTCATATCATATTTATATATTCAAAGTTTTTCTGATGAAAAATAACACAGCATTTTACATTGTATGTGTGCCCTTAAAATACATATTCATGATTATTTTATATAAACTTTTATATAAACTACCATATTTGAAACTTATTCTTGTATATCAGCTCAGTGTTTATACTTATCTTGGGGTGAATGAACTGTGAATGACAGAATTCAGTCTAATTTCCCTAGAACACTTTTGTGTCATCTCTCACTGTGGTCCCAACAAAGAAAATCCAGATGTCTACAAATTAAAGGAGGGCCATATTCCATTCCACTGGTAATGCTTTACATGCATAAATCATTGTAATAAGAGAAGATTGTTGCATTAACCTTTGTCTTGCAGACTTCTCATTTCTTTTTAGTAAGAAATAAAATAAATAACTTTGTTGAGACTGGTCTTCAATGTATGGCTATAATGAACAGAATCAAAGACAGTGCAAAAAACATTTTTAGAGTTCTTCATTCTCAGTTTGATTTAAAAGAAAAAAGTGCTGTTTTAATTTTTTTTTGCAATCTATTATGCAAAATACAGATTAATAATATGTAGGCAGTAAACTACAAATAACTGAGTATATCTTGATAACTAAATAAATCTATAGATATTTTATGCTCTGTTCAAAAATCTGCAAACAGTCCAAAGTGATAAGAAATCTTCCTTTACACTTTATTATCCAGGTGAGCTTACTGTATATATTAATGTTCAATAAATTTATGTTTGGAAAATTATTAGAAGCAATTCAATGAGTTAAGCAAGAGAAAAAGGAATTTAAGTATTTACTAAATGGTCAGTGTAAATATTACTGATCATGCTATCAAATAAACACTCTGAACATTCTCATGTCACAACTAAATACATACCATTCCAAGGTAAAATGTTGTTTTATATATATATATATATATATATATATATATATATATATATATATATATATATATATATATATATATATATAGTTTACTATTGTTTGTTCGAATGGCAAAACATTTGCCATTCAAAACAATGAAAAGTAAAATCGAACACAAACATTCCAAATGGCCACAATGTCGTCCCAAATGATTGACACATTTGAGTCAAAATTGTTACCAAAACCATCACATGATAGCCATATAGGAGCTGATGTAAATCAGACTCCTATATCTTATTTTTGCAGGGGGGCAAGCCCCCCGCACCCCTGCTACTAATATATTCTAACTCCAAGATCGCACTACAGTGGAGATATGGATGAATTTCCAATCCCCACTGTACCACAATCTCTGTGCAGATAGTCGAATACACTTATACGAATGCACTACTGCATTCGCACAAGTGTGTTCAACTATCCCTTCCATTTAAATTTTGTGCACGACATTCTGATTTTCGGCAGCAGTGCTGCCGACAGACTGTCATTCACACAAATGATAGTAAACCTATATATATATATATGTGTGTGTGTGTGTGTGTGTGTGTGTGTATATATATTTATATATATAGATATATATATATATATATATATATATATATATATATATATATATATATATATATATGATAAACGGTTTATAAACATAATTCCCATTTCTACAACTCTTGTTTTCCAATAAAAATGTTTTTCATTACTTAACCTGCTTGCTTGTATCTTTTGGCTTTTCCCGGTTAGGGGTCGCCACAGCGGAACTCCAGTCCGCTAATGACTGGCAATGGATTTTTACATGCCGAGTTGCCAACCCTGTTGCACAACCTTCAACGAAGGTATGCCCATCCACGCATGTCTCCACGGAGAAGACGCTCTAGCTGAGAATCGAACTGAACAGCGCCTTACTGTGCTATTATAGTTAAAACATGGACCATTTATAGATTTTTGCTGCAACGTGATTTTTTTCAGTTTTTCTGAAATAATTTTATTCTCTTGGGGCACTGACATAACTGGGTATGTATACAAGGAGATATATTCATGCTTATGACTGCATATGGACTTCAGAAAAAAGATCTGCAAGCCGAGTTCGTTATTTGAAGAAAAAAACATTTCCTTTCTTCAGCTGCTGCAGGCCGTATCACATTCTGGTATAATCTAATATGCCTTTACACCTTTTGGGCTTTGTGGAGTTATATTGTCTGTATTGTTCCATTCATTTAGTCATTCATACATCTATTTTTTTGCATACAAAGACACATAAACACACACACATACACACACTTGGACACATGGATAATACACAGACTCAGGCTCAAACCTGGCAAACAGAAATTAAATTTCATAAGTGGTACAAACATAATAATTTATATGTTCAGTGCTCACTAGAATCCTAACCATTGATAAGTAGTACCTACCTTTACCATGTAGCCTTTTAGCAACTGCACTTTAATGCCCTTTTCTTAAACCAAAATCTTGCACACCCTAAGATAATGTGCTAATTATTAATTATTACTCCTCAAACATCCTGTATGTTCATAGCATGGGAAATGCCATGTATGTTAAAGAATTGATCATACAAGTACTGTGAAGTGTGTAAGATTCCCAGTAAATGGAACACTTATGTCTAAATATGCAAAACTCTTAAGTCCAAGAAATGTTCCGTCCCACTATGCATTGCCTGTGATTTGACAAAGCCTAATTTCTGTGGTCAGCTGCCTTCCACAGTTGTTAATCATGCATCAGTACATCTGCAGTGCCACTGTAATGACCTGCCCTGCCCTTTTAGTTCATGCAAGTCCCATCCAGGCAGCTAACCTTCAGCTGCTACCAGCTCCTCTCCTCATTCACCAGGTCCTCCAGTCCCACCTTAGCCTCACCCAAGCTCAACCCAACCCATGTCCAGGGCCAATAAGAAATTCAGGGTTGTTGATTCTGTGTCATACATATGTCAAGAATATGCTCTAACCCCTGCTACCCAGCAGAAGCCTTGCAAGCTCTGCAGTGTCAGTCTCCTATCCAAGCTTTATTCTTCTTGTAGCATGGAGCTTTCCAGGCTCTTAATGTAATATTGTAGTGAGCCTTGGTAGCTTCCCCTTCCCCATCATGCGTAGGTTAGCACTGGCCACCATCCTCCATAATCTTTTATAATAATTGATTATCATAATAAAAGAGGGTGCACTATATCACAGCTTTGTGCAGAAAAAAATAGATATAAATAAATGCAGAGTCCATGTCTGCCACATTTTTAAAATTTGCTTTGAACATTGGCAATTCATTTTTCTATCATCATTTCAGACACTTTTTTACCTTTTGTTTGTATCTCTTGCAGATTTTTGTTCTAACTATGACAGCAAATCTATATGATTATGCTTTTAAATGAAAAAGATATTATTACCAAAACACTGGGCCTACATTAATCTCTTTTTGATCAATGCCCAGTTCAAAGCCCATATCAAAGTAGGATATCTTCACGAACACAGTAATTTAAAATGTGGCCATAGTATACATAATCCAAAGTAATGCAGGGATGAGTTCATACAATGTCTTTCTATCCCAGTCACCCTCTTATCCAATAAACACTTATGTTTTTCCAGTTATATGTTTTTTTCCCACAGTCTGACCATAATGAAGCACGTCTTGCTAAATGTCAGCCAGTAGCAGTCCTTTTGTACTTCATTGAGAGTCTTCTATTCATATCTCAGTAAAGACCCATACATCTGTTAGCCATAATAGGCTGTAGGTCCAGCTTACGAGGATGGACATAAGCTGGCCATTAATAGAGGAAGAAAAGTTGATCATCAGCAAAATTGTTAAAATCATATTTCTCTGATAGTTAAAGCCTTGCTACTCACAAAAGAAATCCAGTACCAACTTTAGGCACCCAGGAACCAGGTTTCTCATTGCATGTTCAAAGACCAATCTGTGATCCTTGGGACTGTAAGAATTTAAATGCAGTTTTTGAGAAATATATAATACTAATTCTAAATGTGATGTGTCTTAGAGTAGCCCTTCTACACTAAGAACAGAGGTAGTATGCATAATATGCCTGCCCCCACACACAGACACACACACACAGACACACAGACACAGACACAGACACACACACACACACACACACACACACACACACACACACACACACACACACACACACACACACATACACATCAGGGCATACAAAGGGTGTATCCCAGAAAAAGAAGATTTAAATGTGCAAAGCAAATTTCCAAATTCATTATCACTTACATTAATTTGCACACATACTTTTGTAGTTTTGGCACAAACATTACAGAGCCTCAAACTACTGACACAGAAACTTGGAATCCAATATCTTTCCTTTTGGTGTCTAGATAACAAGCAATCATTTATACCTGATGACATTATTTATGCTTCCTTGCAAAAAATTAAAAAGGAAAGCTCAGTGGACCATGATAAGATGTTTGGAAGTTTGGCCTGAGCCATACAACATAATACAACCTACATGTCGTATTGAATCATAGGATCATATGAGGTTACTAGGCTAATAGTCCTGTGGCCCTTAAAAGCTTAGCCAAGAGTTTATCCCCAAGAAAGAAACTTCAGTCAGCACCTGCCACCCCTGTCAATGAGGGACAAAGGTGGACCTCCTGGGACAAATTTGTGGTTTTCCATCACTCATCAAGGGTGTGCCTAAAGAGGGTCAGTGAGGTACTCTGTTTGACATGTATGGGAAGTGTATTCCAGAGACGGGGCAGCATCTGGGAGACAAACCTGTCTCTCCAGCAGGATTTCTTGAAGTCACATATTAGATTTAGGCCTTTCAAGCAGGTAATCCTGGAAAAGTTAGACTTATGGATATAGAGCATCTCTACTATGGCAGGGTCCAAGATTGCCTTGTAGGTGAGACAGGGATCGCCTCTGAGCAATCTGTATGATACCGAGTAGAGTGATAGTGATTTGAGCCTGTCCACATAGGACAGGTGTTGGAGGCCATGGATTCCCTTTGTGAGGTATTTCTGTGGCTTTTCCAGTTGGCGCAGGTGGTTGGAGAGGTACATACCAAATGGGTCATTATACTCAATTATAGGCTTAATGAGGGAGGAGTACAGAGAGGTAATAACCTCCTTTTTTTCTGGATGCAATCCCTTTACTTATGAGATGAACCAAGTAAAAGGTTTTTCTGACCACTTCTGCCACATGATGGTCGAATGTGAGATTGTTGTCAACCTGAGTACCTAGGTCTCTCACCACAGGTTATCTGCTGTGTGTGTTGCCATTGATGTGGTGAAGCTGTATTTTTGCTGAATGGCATGATAATACATGTTTTTGCATTTAACGTAAGGCCATGATTTTGGCACCAATTATTTGTAGCTGTGAGATCCTCTTGCAGTATGTTAACATCATTTTTGGAGTCAATGACAGCACCTAACTTACAGTCATCTGCAAACTTGGTCAGTCACAGGCTCTTTGTCTTTGCTTGGACCTCTGAGAAGTAGATGCTAAACAGTAAGGGTCTCAGGACAGATCCCTGGGGAACACCACTAGTGACAGGTCTGCTGTTGGAGGTGGCAGTCCCTATTTTGACCTTGTGGGTCCTATCAGTGAGCCAGTTGGCTACCTACCTGATGAGATAGGGATTACTACCAAGTTGTGTTAGCTTTCGAAGATGCCCAGTGCAGGATTGTGTCAAAGTCCTTGTCAAAGTCAAGGTAAGCTGTATGTACTGACTTTCCCTCATCCAGGGCTTTGTGACAATCTCAAAGAAGTAACCAGGTTCAATAAGCAATAACAGCCCCTGACAAATTCGAATTGGGTGGGGTCAAGTGCTTGGAGATTGCCTATGTCCTTGTTTATGAGATCCATAATAATACGCTCCATGGCTTTACAGATCAGACTTGTCAAGCTAATGGGGCAATAGTTTCCTGAGGCAACAGTGGCACCACCTTTGTGCAAGGGGATGACAATGGCAGTTCTCCACTCTGCTGGAATAAAGCCTGTAATTAGGCTGTGGTTGAACAGGGTGCTCAATGGCAAAGCTAGTTCTTGCTGGAGATGGTGCAAAGTACAGCCTGAGATACTATTAGGTCCCATGGAAGCTCTGTTCTTTGCCTTGGATAGGGCCTTTAACACATGATCTACGGAGATGTGAGGTATGGGACAAGTGTCAGGAATGTTGACTGGGCCTTTGGGGGGGGTTGGGGGGGTGAAGTTTGCACTGAACCTATCAGCTAGCAGGTTGGCTAAATCAACAGGATCAGTGTAAGTGATACCATTAAGTAAGATATATAAAGACCATATGCACCCACCCCTGAGACCCATAGTGGCAGGGGCAGGTTGGATGACCGAACCCTTGTCCATTTTATAGAAGATAGATTGAATGGAGTTTTGTGCTCTATTACAACTATACTAAGAGATGCCAGTCATTTATTGATGGACCTTGGTCATTCTATTGACCAGATCATTGGTCAAGGGGATGTTTCCACTAACATTTTTGTAAAGTTGGATGTTAAAAGTCTTTTCACCAGCATACCCAATGAGTATGGTGTACAAGCAGTCAGGGAGACTTTAAGAAGTAAGAGTATGTACACTGACAGTAATATCAGGGTTATATGTACCCTACTAGAATTAGTTTTGGAAAAATGTTTTTATGTTTGGCGGAGAGTTATTTTTAAACAAAATGGGGGGTTACCATGGGCACCCCCTGTGCTAACTCCTACACAAATCTGGTAATAGATTATTGGGAAGATGAACATGTATTCCATCATCCTGTATTGTCCAGTCACATCAAATTATACAGACGCTTTTTGGATGATGTATTTATATTGTGGGATTAGCCCAGCCACGTTGTGCGGTATTCACCGCCCCTTTAGTAGTTCCCTAGACCCTTGTACTAGCAGCTAGTACCCTTGGCGCCTATTTAGTAGTGCTGTTGGTGTGATCCCCGGTGTAAACTTTCTGTTACCCATCCACTCATCAAGGTTCCTCTTGAAGAGTGATAGTGAGGGGCTCTGTCTTATGTAGATCGGGACCTTGTTCCATAGTAAGGGAAGTCTCTGCAAAGGGAATCTATCCCTCCAGCATGTTCTATTCATTGTTGTGTTGAGGTTTATATCCCTAGAGCATGTAGCTCAAGTAGATTTGGTTTTGTTAAGGTGGAGCATGTTCAACAATTCTGGGTTGGACATGGCTCTGTACGTTAGACAGAGATCGCCTCTGAGAAAGCGGTATGCAACAGAGAACAGTCTTAGCTTTTTCAATCGTGCTGCATAGGGCAACTGTTTGAGGCCAGTAATCCTCTTGGTTAGGTACCTCTGTGGTCTTTCCAGCTGCTGGAGATGTCTAGCCAGGTACATTCCAATTGGTGCATTGTACTCAATAATGGTTCTGATGAGGGAAGAGTACCTGATTCAAGTATTGATTTTTTTGGATGTAAAAATAACTAAGAATTTACAAGGACAGATACACACTACTATTTTTAGCAAATCTTGCTGGAGAAATAGTTGTTAGTACATGATGGTATGCACCCCAGGTACATATTCCCCAGTGTTACTCAGAGCCAATTTACTAGACTCTCCAGATTGTGCACTAAACCTATGGATTGTGCTTCCAATATGGAATGTCTATCCACCCAGTTTAGAGCTAGGAGGGAATGCAATGAGTGACATAGATCTAACCATGGAAAGGGTTATGCCAAACAGGAGAATGACCACTAGACCATATTTACTCAATAGACAAGGTCAAGAACAGTATAGTAACAAGACAAGGATGTGGGTGAACAATGAAGTGAGGTTTTTTACTAAGTTTACCAATGATGTATATTTGGTTTGTGACATTATTCAAAAGAACTGGGATCTGTTAACTACTGACAATAAAACAGCAGGTATTGTTGGATCCAAACCTAAGTTTGGGTTCAGGAATTCTAAGAACCTGAAACAATTGTTATGTGATAGAGGGCCGCATCTGGCCAAACCCTTTTCGCACAGGCTGAGTATGCTTCCTTGTCATAGATGCAAGGGTATGCTCCATGATTAGTAAACAGCAGAGATCTGAGCATCCCAATTTTGAATTTATATTTGAACAAAAGAGTTATGCAGATTGCCAAACACGTAATGTGGTCAATCTTGCTACTTGTAGAGCCTGCACCAGTTTCTATGTAGGTAAGATGGTGCAAAAATTCAAATACAGAATTTGAGGATATCAACGTGACATAAAGGGAGGGGGGCAGTCTGAATGACTATGTGGAAAGTTTAGAGTTATACTTGATACTTAAGTTGCAGACTAATAAGTACCCTGGGTTAAATGCAGCTGTCTGTCTCAAACCAGCCTTAAAGAGAAGAAGGAAGAAGTAGTTGTGTGATGTCACTGAGTGAGGTTTTTTAGCCCTTTGATGATTGGCTTTTGTTTTATATAAATTTGAAACTGTTTTTATATGTTTGTATTTGAAGAAGGGTTGCATAACGCTAAAGCACTTATCCAGGATTTATTAAACACAATTTTTACTTTTTATATGGTCATGGTAGCCTTGCTGTACTTTGATTTTTATTTGGTACCATTAAGTACTAACTCAGAACAAATTTGGGCTTTGCCATGGATGTTCCTAATGTAATTGAAGAAGGACTTGTAGTTTCCCTTTGTTTTGAAGGCTAGTTTCAACTCATAATTGGCTTTGGAGGTTTTCACTAGTGATCTAATTTGCTTGTTGAGGTGGAGGAGGGAGTTTTTCCAATTTGGAATTGTTCCTTTTTTACCCTTGGACAACAGTTTTTTCCTTTTGTTGTAAAGCCTGTTGATAGAGGATGTCCACCAGACAGGTTTGTGTTTCCTTGAGGAGCAGGTTTTAGTTCTGTTGGGTATGGCTGAGTCCATGCAGTTGTATAGGTGCTTGTATACTGCACTGGCATACTGTTCAGCATAGTTATCTGCATTCTCTGAGGGGGCCGGTGGTGCAAAGCTGTTGATACCCTCCCTTAGGAGGTTGTAGTCAGCTTTTGAGAAGTTTTTTAGCCTGGTTATGGCTGGGGAGAGGTTGGGTAGGATAGACACTTTGAATGAGACAGACTGATGATCTGATCTCATGTGGGAAGAACATACTATGGGTCTGGTGCAGCGGTCACCCCTGTTGGTAAGAACCAAGTCCAGAATGTTTTCTCCCCTTGGACTATTGTTCAATGGACATTGTCCCTGAAATGTATTATCAATCAGAACTAGTGTCAGTTCACAACTTGGGAGCCTCATAATAAAACATGTATTATCTAGAAAAACATTAGCCTCACTTCTATTCTGTGCAAAGTAATGAGGACCATTAATGGCTGATAATGTTTGTGGGAGTAATGAGATTAAAAGTTTTGAAGAAATGCTACAAATAGCACAAAAATTCTATCATTAAGCAAACTGAAGAGTGAAAACAAAATAAGAAATCTTTTTAGATCAAATCAAAAAAGGTTGACCATGAAAAGAATAAAAAGCAATATTTTTTGCAGTAGGGCTTGCACCCTACACCCAGTGCATTTTATCTATATTAATTCTGAGATTACTCAATAACAGAAAACATGAAAATTCCCAGACCCTGTTATTCTGCAATGTCATAAAAAAGTAGCCAATTGCTTTTTTAAGCATTTGCTGTTGCAGACTGCAACAATCAGTTATGCATGTGTATATCTATCTACCTATATATATATATATATATATATATATATATATATATATATATATATGTGTGTGTGTGTGTGTGTGTGTACCATCAAAATTTCATGGCTGAAGTGTGTGACAACGGATATCTGAAAGTAAGTTTGCACAGGTTTGTATGTGCGAAAAAAAAAACATGCCAAATGCACAACAGCGAATGGTATTGTGCATTCACTGTTGTGAATTTGACATATTGAGTGGAGATAGCACTGTAGTGGAGATTGGGAAATGTACACTTTCGCTCACTGTAGTGTAATCTCAGAGGTTGTATATATAAGTAGCAGGGGGTGTGTGGGAGGCGCAAAATGTGTGTTGTATGATACCTGATGTGGTGGTATATTCGAAAAATGTAGACAATTCAATTTTGAGTGTTGTGTGTTCTTGGAGGTGGCATATATAATAAGCAGAGGTGTGGGGGAATGCATCCCCACATGTGAGGGGCTCAAGGCTTACCCCTGCAATAAAAATATTTTCAATATTTTGAGTTTTAGATATTTTGATTTTCAGTCTTTTGAACTTTTGATCTTCTGGAACAGACCCATATAAACATATATCTATATCATTATATATATATATATATATATATATATATATATATATATATATATTTGGGTCCTAGTTAAATGATCAAAGATCAGAACTTTGAATTTCATATGGCCAAAACCATATGATCAAAGTTCTAAAACTTCAAACATTTAAACGGAGATCTCTGTACGGAGATCTCTGTACAGTGCAAAATGGGAATATTCCCTTTTCCTCACTGTAGTGCAATGTCGGAGTTTGTATATTTTAATAGCAGGGGGTGTGGGGGTGCAGGGGGTGCACCCCCCTGCGTATATGTGTTTTAATTTGTTTTTTTCTTCTTTTTTTAAATGTTCGAGATTACAAAACTTCGATCATATGGTCCGACTATATGAGTTGGAAGTTTTGTAATTGCAATCATTCAGCATAGACCCATATATATATATATATATATATATATATATATATATATATATATATGTATGTGTGTGTGTGTGTGTGTGTGTGTGTGTGTGTGTGTGTGTATATATGTGTGTGTATATGTGTGTGCTACACACATATATATATATATATATATATATATATATATATATATATATATATATATATATATATAGGTCCCTATCAGATTATTAAAGTTTCAAAACTTTGAAAGTCATATGGTCAGGATCATATGATCAAAGTTTTGAAACATCAGATGTTTTCAGTGGAGATCGTGGTACAGGGTAGAATGGGAAATTTACCCTTTTCTGCAATGTAGTGCGGTCTCGGAGTTAGTATATTTAATTTGCAAGGGATGTGGGTGGTACAGGTGGGCTTGCCTCCCTGTATAAATGTTAAAAATAGATTTCTTTTTTATTTTATTTATTTTTTTAATATTTGAAGTTCCAAAACTTTGATCATATGGCTCTGATAATCTAACAGACCAGTGTATATATATATATATATATATATATATATATATATATATATATATATATATATATATATATATATATATATATATATATATATATATATATATATATATATATATATATATATATATATATATATAAATATATATATATATATATATATATATATATATATATATATATATATATATATATATATATATATATATATATATATATATATAAATATATATATATATATATATAATATATATATATATATATATATATATATATATATATATATATATATATATATATATATATATATATATATATATATATATATATATATATATATATATATATATATATATATATATATATATATATATATATATATATATATATATATATATATATATCTATATATATATATATATATATATATATATATATATATAAAAATATATATATATATATATAAATATATATATGTATATACACATCAGAGGTGTGCGGAGTGCAGGGCGTACCCCCGCAAGAATTGCTTTTGTAGGGTGATTTTTTTTACTTCCCATTAATCTTTGCATTCATAAAATTTTGCTCATTGGTAACTACAATTGTATGATGCAGTCAGAAATGAAGGTAATACATGTCATAGTTTGTGGGTATCTCCCCACATGGTGGCTGCAAGGGAGCAAGACCATATTGCCATTTGACTGAGTTTTCTTTTCAACAGGTATGTTTTGTCCTAATCATACTTCCTAAAATTACCTTTGGTGAGTTTGCATGAATTTATCTTATTAACCTCTCACTTTCATCACCATTACCACTGTTTTCCTTTTCCATCTGTAGTATTTTATAATATAATATGGTCTGCATAGTACTAATTTCTATTAGTCCCACACTGGTCCTAACCATCTGTCACCAGCAAATCTGAAATAGATATCCCACTTTCTATTTTCCTCTCCTTGATTTATCACATTCCTATACTTGTAGATTTTTACTTGTCTTTTAGGGGTCCAGAATCCTATTTGCCCCTATTTTTTTCTGAAATATGGATAGTTTTCATTATTACAGAATTTTGAAAATGAAAAAGTGAGTGTAGGAAAGAAGGAAAATTAATTTAAATGAGGGAAATTAATCAACCATTTAGGAGTAAACAGGACAATAAGTTTAAGACAATCAATAAATCATCTTTAACAGTTAATAACAGATTAAAGTGTTAATCATAAATAGTAACATTTCAAACTTGTGAAAACAATACTGAAAAAAGTAACCCCAAAAATGGATTTGAATGAGAAAAGATAATGTTACTTTTAAAAACCTGGTTTTGGGAAAAAATAATTTCATTTCAAAGTAAAGAAAGCTTTGTAACTAGGCAAAATCAAATGCTTCCCATGTAAATAAGTTCGAAGTAGCAGATGCAAAGGTAATAGAGGGGTTCAGTAACAGCAGTTCACAGTTGCTAAAAGTGAAATGAACTTCATAAATATTGAAAAGTTTTCCCATAAAGAATCAGAAGTGAAGTATATCATATATAAAATATTTGTATAGATTCATTCTAGAAAAAGAATAACCAATAATATTCTCACTTTACAAGACTAGTACCAAACTGTGTGCAAGAGAAGTATGCTGAGAACCAAGACAGATTATTACATAAGAATAGTTTGGCATTTTTCTACAGCCAGATATTTACAGGCTTTAGTTTTATTAACAATATTTAATTTTAAGGAAAATTTTGTATTCAAAATGAAAGTATTTCATCATCATGAATTACTTTGAAAACCTTAGGGCAGTCTTAATTTGATAATTGTCTGAGTGCACTTCCACCCATAATATATGGCCTTCATACTAAAGTAGAAGCTCCAACTTAGTTTTTTTCAGTGAGGAGTTTTGTACATAACTTGTATTTGCTATAAATTGCAATGAAAGACAATATCCACAGGCCTTTCCCTATTACACTATATGGGTTATTGTATATTTCTTGAATGGCTAGAATTATTTGTAAAGGGAAATGCATCATCAGTAAAACAGTGAGACTGATATGTCTAATTTAATCTCACAAATGTTTTCTCTATGTCCAGACTATCGACTGCTAAGAATACCTGTTTTTGATTAAGTTGGACAATGAGGTAGAAATGTTTTTTTTCTTTTACAGTTTCTAGGTTGCCTAAAGGGTACAAAACAACTTGATCAATGTCATACTGAAATCAGAAATTTAGAAACCCAACTTAATTTTTCCATTGGGGGTGTATATAATTCAGAATTGTAATAGAATGTCAAAGACTAATGATAAATAATTATATTTTCTAACAAATGATTTGTGTGAGGTAATTTCAATTAATACCTTTTATTTTCAAATACACACATTTATATCAGCTTGTCAATTTCTTGGGAGAATAAGATTCATCTCATAAATTTTCCATGTGGCATGAAAATTAAAAGAAGGCTTAAAGAAACAATATGAATTTGAGGAGTTTGTGAGTATAGTTTGTTACTGGGAAACTGGATATTAATCTTTTCTATAATTTCTGCATATCTTTTTCCTGGGTTATTAGACTTTTTAAAACATCTTGAAAGATTATTTTGACCTTTATCACTGGTACAAAAACAAAACAAAATGATGTGAGAGCCAATGATGGTCATACACAAACTAAAATGAAGAAAAAAAATATGTAGCAAACCTCTATGAAGACAGATGAGTACAGAATAATTAATGTTTAGTACTTCCATTCTTTATTATCATGTAGAATTTCATCAGAACAGACTATGTCATGTGACCACACTGTCTAAATATAATTAAAGTTATAGGAAAAAACAATCCATCTCTTTAAAGGAGTAAATGCCTGAAAAGTAATATGTATAATAAATGTAAGAATATAAATATATTACTATACGATAAAAATACAAACATGTTAAATACTAGTAGATTTTAGAATGGATTTTATATTAATCTTACCAGTCAAACTAGGTTCCATATCAGTTCCTAAGAGTAACTGTCAATATAATTCCTTATAGTCAAGCACACTGTTAAAATTGCCACCAAATAATGTCTTGAACACTGTCTAAAACAAAAAGTTAAACTTTAAAAAAAAACAATGCATTGAGGAACATGCTTGGCAAAGCATTTGTGCAATATTTGTTTTTGATAGCCAACTTGTGCTCATATATTCTTTAAGAGAGCATTCTAATGGTTTTACCCACATAGAAGCTCTCACAGGACTTATACATTTCCAAATAAACAACACATTCAGAATTATATGTAAGTCTGAACTTAGTTACAGTTATAGTAGAATAATTCAAAAAACATTATTCCCACCATTAATGTACCTACACTGCTTACACCCTTTACAGAGATAGGTACCATAGAACCTGAGTACAAAAAACTCACTACATTAGTGATTTGCAATATTTATTTATTTATTTATTTTACATTTGTTTACCAGGATGGTCCGACTGGACGTGGGTCCTTTTTCAGCAGATGCCCAGGGAGAAAAATCCAAATAAACAATTACATAGACAGTAATTCAATGTTTAACATAGACAATAGACAATAAACAATGTTTACAGAATAACATTCAATCCTGACTTGACATTGGTTCCTTGGGATTTAGTACATTATACAGTAATCACCTGGTTTGTAATATTCACAGCAATAAAGCAGTAACAAGTAAATACAGTAAATCATTGATGACAAATACTCTAGTGAACAAATAGTTTAGCATAAGGCTTAACATTGTAAGATGTCTTGTACAAGTTTTTGTCTTCAGTTTATACACAACGATAAATAAACATAGTAGTACAGTGCTGATAAAGAACTACTGTTTGGTATGTGGCCTAATAATATATAATGTAACTAGATCTATTTCTTTTAACAGGTACTTGTGTTGCACTTCAGCATCTGCCAGTCAGTAACCTGGCAGAGTGAAGCAGCTGAGTAGAATTGTAGGAGATGTGTGGAGTATAGTAGAATGGAATGGAAGGGGGGGTGGTGGATATATAGTTAAAGTAATAGACTGAGAGAGGGGGGTGCTTGTATTAACCTGGGCTATTGCAGTTGCAGAGCCAAGAGTTCATCAAATGGGTTTTTAGGGACCTTTTAAATTCATTTGTGGAGGACATGGCTGTGATGAAAGGAGGAAGTTTATTCCACTGCTTGGCTATTGTGTTAGAATAGAGGGATGAGCCAGCGATATTGTTATCTTTAGATACTTTGAGGAGTAGTTTGCTGTTTGAGCAGAGCTTTCTGGTGGACAAGTAGGGTATTATCAGGTCATGAAGTGAAGGTTTTTTTGAGGATGATATATAATCTTATGTGACAGGAGTAGATGATTATATAGAAGCAGGTGAGGAAGTTCCAACCATTTGAGCTGTTTGAGGCTACACAATGGTGGGATCTCTAGGAGCAGTTGGTGGAAAATTTGGCAATTTTATTATAACAGGATTGTAGTTTGGTTAATTCTGATTTTCTAAGATTGTGAGGATTGGGGAGGCATATAGTAGTGTAGAGATAGGATGCGCATGGGTAATTGTGGCCTTAGTATGGTGAGAGAGATATGGGTGTCAAACCTCATATTACAGTCAATCACAACCTCAAGTAGCTTGGTATGGGTAATGGGAGATATGATAGTCTTGTTATGGGACTGGATGTTAAAAGAGAGGTCAGAATCGTTATTTTGTTGGGTCGGAAGATGATAAGTTTTGTTTTGTTTGGGTTAAGTATTAGCTGGTGGTCAGTTAGCCATGATTCAACAGAGAGAAAGGATGTTGAGTTTGATTGTGTAGCTCCTGTGGGTTGGAGGAGGCGCAGATTAATGTTGAGTCATCCATATATTGGATGACTGTGGAGTGGAGAGCAGAGGTGTAGAGGTTATTGGTGAAAATAGTAAACAGCAGAGGTGTAAGAATGGAGCCCTGTGGAACTCCTACTATTACTGGGAGCAGGGGTGATAGCTGTTGGCCCCTCTTTACTGCCTGCTGTCTCCATGTTAGATGATTATGAAACCATGTTAGAGTGGCCTGGCTGAGATTAAATTCTGATAGAGCATTTATTAGTTTGTTATGATTGACCATATCAAAAGCCTTGGAGAGGTCTAGGAAGATAGCTGAAACATATTTACCATTGTTTTTATAGTTGTTACCTATGTGAGTGAATGACATGAGGGCTGTGGTTGTGCTATGGTGAGGTCTGAACCCGTGTTGAGTGCTGGTCAGCAGATTCTATGTGTTGGGGTGTTCCATAATTTGTAAGTGAATACACCTTTCTAGTATTTTTGAGAGGGGGAATAGTATGGCTATGGGTCAGTAAATTGTTAGTACATTTGCATTGCCTACTTTATGAAAGGGAATAATATGTGATATCTTCCATAGGTCTGGGACTATTTCTTCAGAGCTGGAGTGGTTTATAAGGATGATGACCGGGTAAGCTAATTCATCAGCAGCAATTTTTAAAAATTCTGCTGGGTGTTTGTCTGCTGCCAAGTGGTTGGCTTTAGCTTTTTCAGTAATTTTTAATCAGGGTAACAAACACTGGTTGAAGTGTGAAGCTGTCTTCATTAGTATGGGGTTTATGCTCTACACTGGGGACAAGGGAGGTTTGAGAATTTGCTAGTGCCAGTATGGATTTGGTAAAAACTATATTAAATTGGGTTGCAATACTAGTTGAGGTGTCTGTAGTAGTGGGGGAGGGTTGGACTTATGGTTGGAGGACATTATTGATAGCTGTCCAAAACAATCTAGGCTTATGCTGGTGTTTTAGTCGAATGTTATGGTAGTAGTTTATTTTGTCTGCTTTGATTATTTTTTTGGGCTTTGTTTCTTAGTTCTAGGTATGTTTGTTTTGACTGAATCATTTTTTCTTTGTTGAACTTTGACCAGGCTTTATCTCTTACAAGAAGCAGAGACCTGGTTTCTTTGATCATCCAGGGTGCAGAATTAGATTTGATTCTAATGGTTCTAGGAGGGGCATGGGTGTTTAGTATGTTTAGGAATGTGGAGTTAAAGTATTTAGTGGCTTCGTTTAGGTTGAGGTGTTTGACGGGTTTCCAATTGCAGGCTTTTAAAGCTGAGATGAAGTTGGCTGGAATGAAGTTCTTTTTATTATGTATTTGTTGATAGGTAGTTGGTTTCTCTAAAGCTGGCCGGTGTTTAATTATATAGGTAGGCATGTGGTCACTCAGGCTGTCAGGTAGGCAGCCAGACTGACTTATCTGGGATGGTTTGTTTGCCAGTATTCAGTCTAGGCTAGACTGTCTCTTTGTTGCTTCTTCTGTTCTGGTGGATGTTTCGATTACCAGAGTAAATCCATGGAGACTGATATGGGTAGTGGGTATAATAGAGTTGCATTGTTACCAACAAATGTTTCCCTAGAATGATGGTTTCTTGAGATAGTGCCTCTGATGCCCAGTGGAGTAGGATTTTGAGGGTGGTTATATTGTTACTGGGCGGAACATAACATCCAATTAAGTTAACAGATGTTCTACTGTTAAGTTTTAGTTTAGAAAGTAAAATCTCAGCAGTATCTAGGGATGGAGTTGGTATGTCTAGTGTTGTGATGTTTAGATGGTCTTTGAATAGTGTAGCAACACCACCTCCTTTTTTATTTATTATGTCATTGCCCAATAGGTTATAGCCAAGTGCAGTAATTTCATTATTAGCGATGTCTGGCTTCAGACAAGTTTCAGTTAGTAGTACTATCTCTGGTGAATATAAAGAAAGGTTAGCATGGAGGTCATGGACTTTGTTGGATACACTTATAATATTAATATTTAGTAATAGTAGATTGGTTGTATTTCCGGGGAGACAGGGTGTTTTGTGTCAGGTGTATTTGTTGTTTGAGTGTAACTAGAATAAGTAAAAGGGCCTGGGTTTGGGTCAGTGTCTCTGCTCTGTGTCAGCCTGGATGCAATGTGTGCAATTAACTTAATAAATTTGGTGATGTACTTATTGTATAGTAAGGATGGTTTGTTTGAGTAGGTGTATGGGACGAGTTTTAGTTCTATTTTGTGATGGGTTCCTATGTGAAACAGAGAATGGTGTATGCAGTGTTTGAATGGAGTGTATTGTGTAGTATAGGGAGTAGGTATGATATGGTGGGGAGCAGACTTTGTGTTAGTGTGGTGATAGGATGTAATGTGTGTAAGTAAAGTGAGTGTTGAGAGTATAAGTAAGTGAGAGAGGAACATGTTGTGGCCCTGTAAAGTAGTTATGTGGGGTTTGTGAGATTGTATATGTGAGAGCTGTGGTGCTGTTCTTAATTATTTACGGCTAAATATTAGGTTGAGTGTGTGAGTAGTCTAAGTGGCGATACTTTTTATATTAGTAAACCTTTATAACAAAATATCAGATAGATCCATTTATCATAGATAAATTATCACCCTTAATATTCTTCCATTTGCTGACAATAATATATTTAATAATCCTCATGCCGGCACTACTCAGAATTGCAAAGGATGTAGTGCAATCATCCCGTAAAGTAACACATTTTTCTTTTGCATTATATCCATAAATAACAATAGGCTACAACTGAATAAGATTGTTGTTACTGACTTCATTACCAATTATATCTAATCTTTCTTTATTGCAACCCCTTTTCAAGAAACAATGTCTTTAAAAACTCAATTTCATTTTTAAACTACACATCCATAGTGTTGATATGACTTAGTCTGATAAATTACCCTCTAATCATGTTGCATTTCATAAAGAATGGATGACTACTACCAAAAGTAGTTATTCACAAAAGTATATTTTCTGAGAATATCACTGTGAAAACAAGTATTGATGTCTAATGTTAAAGTTAAATCCAAAAAAATCTGCTACAAATCCCATATTACCCAACATGAAAAACAAAAACACAGTACTATTGTTCAAATCACTAAAGATGAATTTAAATTCTTCCACTGGACCATCCCATAAAACAGCAAATCATCAATATACCTTCTATATAATTTTGCATACATGAAAAAAGAAGATGCTTTGCCACCATATCCTGCTCCTTCCAAACCATAACCAAGTTTGTAATTATAGGTGCCATGTGGGCCCTATCACTACGCCTTTTTGTTCATGATGGAGAGCATATTGAAACATGAAAAAAATTATTGGTCAGGACTAAATCAAGCAATTAGCACAATGTTAAGCTTAGTGTTTGAAAATAATTAGTAAAATTACTTAAATAATTCCTGACAAAATGTATACCTTCATCAGTAGTGGCAAAAAAACTTTCTTTACCAGAAAAGGTGTAATGTAACAAATCTAAACACACTTAAGAATTCTTTAAATATTGACCAGACACACAAATGCCTATACTGTTCTGAATGAACAGAGAACACAAACATAACTCAAACCTTCCTCCTCCAATTTTAGTTTTCTTTCTGATTTTCTTACTACTTTAAAATTTGAGGGGGATTCATAAAGGTTACCACAAAGTGTAGACTATTTGTGCACTTAGTATAATCTTTCTGAGTGACTAGAAAGCACAAGCAATGTGGTAGGGATGTTCTTAAATACAGATCATGTACACTTGGCGTAGGCATTAATGAATCTACCGTAATATTTTGATTGTTGTATGTTAGGATTAAAAAATCGATCCAAATAAAACTCTATACATTCCATCTTACTAGAATGAGCCGAAAAAAATAGGTCTTAACGGTGATTAGTTTTATTGTTATGAACTTTTTGTATTCCAAATATTTTACCAATTTTAAGAAGATTATTCAACAAAAATTCATATTCAATATAATCAGGATAACCTTTATGACAAAAGGACTGTCAAACACCTATCAATAAATAAAACATCTTTGTCAATAAATTTCTTTGTCACAATTTTGTAACATGAAGTGTCAGCCACCAAATCATTCTTTGTTATACATGTCTATGTGCATTACTACCACACATCTACTTTATTATATGGAATTAAGTTTGCTTATGTAAATCTCACAGGCTTTCCTTTCACCAGCATATAAATTGTAATCTGTTTTGCCATATTTACATAACATTATAAAGTTATTCTCACACATATTTTAAGAGATGTTTGGGGTACTTTCCCATGGAAAACATGGTGGGATAAGAATGTGATTTTTTTTACCTGGCAATCATATCACAGTTTTACACTTGCCTCTTTTCAGAAGCTATATAAGGAATATAATATTTCCCTGACACAGTACCTCTCATACTACTTGTAAAGTTCCACACTTGGGAGAATGCTCACAGGGTACCAAGCTGAAATTTCTACCCCTTCTTACTCCTCCTCTTTCTTCTTATTTCAAACACTGGGGGGGGGGGCAACAATTCATACTGATGAACAAATTTAGTGTTTCTCAGTTTATGGCTGTCTTTACTCTTCTTCAGTCCTCTGCAAGAGTTTAGACATAAATATCCAAGAGAGGATACGGGGGGTACTGACTGATCAGCAATGTTATCACCTATTAAGTCTACATCTCAGAATCACATCTTCCCTCATATGGAAGTTGCTTTCATGGAAATACCTTCACCATCTATTCTTAACCCCTGATCTTGTGTCTAGATAGTTCCCTGATGTCACTCCTCTCTGTTGGCAGTTTTAGCAGACATACTGTGTGACCTCCTTGTGTGATACTATATCAGATTGTCCTAATTCAAAAAACATTTTGTGGAGATGTTCATGATGTGGTTAATAAATATTCCCCCATCTTCCCACTGACTTAGTAGACATAGCCATCTGTGAGATTATGCAACATGTGGAAAAACAGAACCCTGTATTTGCCATTATGGTTTTGGCTGTTAAAAAGCTATAACAAAATGATGCAAGACAGGTACACCATCATCCATATTGGAATGTTAACATATCCTGTTGTCCATCCATCTATGAGGTGAAACTGTCTAGAGATAAAAAATTAATAAGGAATTTTTATGCAAAATAGTCCGCAGATGTTTCTCTGCTTCATCCTTACTTTTTGCAATTTTATGCGTATATCATATAATACAGATCAGCTCATTTTCCTTAAAGAAACACTTTCATCAAATTATCAACTTGCAATGCTAATAGTTTGCATTTTACTGTTGACTTTTGAAATTGTAAGGTAGTAAGTCGTGTATTTTACAATTGTACTGAACTAATGTTATTTTGTAATTATTTATGCGACACATTTTCCTTTCTTTCACTAATTCCCTCATACCCTCCCTAACGGTGAGCTATTACACATCTTTTATCATAGGTGTAATTAGGTGAGTGGCTATTTTTGTTGTTTGGCCTTAGATTTAAAACTGACAGTTTTTATTTCATTGATTGAAATGTGATTGCTTAATCAATTATTAATTATACTGTTCTATATTATGGTTCTCAGAACTGCTAGTTAGTATGCCATACTATATTTTATAATCATTTAGTTAGTTTAAATTGCTTAACTCATTGGACAATTTTTGAATTATCTAGAGTAAATGTATGCTTTTACATATATGATCTTTTTATTGATTATTTGATATCGTTATATATTCAGCAAATAATCAAATTTCATTTGCTAACATATAATTTTACATCACTCAATAATTTCACCAAATCACCTCTCCTTGTCAGAATAAAATACAACCCTCTCTTTAAAACAATACTGAAAAAGGGCAGATGTGTTGTTAATATCTACAGGTATTTTATCCAAATTATTTTTATCATGTAATGGTTCAATTTTTTGATTACTGTCAACTTAAGTTAATTTGTTTTGGATGTTTTAATACCTATCAGAATGTATATTCTAATGGGATGACAATATAAATATATTTCTCAGGAAATCCAAGATACGTATTTAAAGGAGACAGAAGTAACAGGAAAATATATGTTATGTTATCATAGCAATCAGTGTCTAAAAGTGGCAAACTTAATTTTCATACCTCTAAACTTGGGAAAATATAATAATCAAAAACATCTGGTTAACTCAATTAAAAACTCCTACATGCATGAAGAAAAAATGCATTACCCCCTTAAAAATGCATCCAATAGCTTCTGAAAATACTGCAGTATGAAAATCTGTTTCAGAAACTAACCACAATTAGCCTATCCTAATACTTTGCTTATCAATATGAAAATTATTATAAAATAATATTTTAGTAATATTATTATTGGAGGATTTTTTGAAAAGGTCACCAAAGTACACCTCATACCTTGACTTGGCCAAAGCTTTTGGCACAACTATCCACTCAGGCATATCATAAAAGCTACATAAACTGTGAATAAACTCCTAGGTCACCTACTGTATTGCCAGCTGGCTGACAGATAGGCTGCAGATAATCAAACTATGAGAAGTTACTTTCACGAGACAGTGGCACTGACAAAAAGGCAGGAGTTTGAGCTGGATGTGGCAGAATTAAAGATGTTAATATTTTCACTGGGTGTGACAAGGGTGGACAGGATTAGGAATAAGTATATTAGAGGGTCAGCCCAGGTTGGAAGGTTTGGAGACAAAGCCAGAGAGGCACGATTACGTTGGTTTGGACATGTGCTGAGGAGGGATGCCGAGTATATTGGGAAAAAGATGCTAAGTATGAAGCTACCAGGTAACAGGAAAAGAGGAAGGCCTAAGATAAGGTTTATGGATGTGGTGAGAGAGGACATGCAGATGGTTGGTGTGACAGAGCAAGATGCAGAGGACAGGAAGAAATGGAAACAGGTGATCTGCTGTGGCGACCCCTAACGGGAACAGCTGAAAGAAGATGATGATGACTTTCACTAGGAGACCAGGCAGCATTAAAGTCCCCAAGGATTCTATGTTGGGACGTCTCCTGTTTGGCATCTACTTTTCTGAAGTAAAAGCCAATACTAAAAGGCTTTGGATGACTAAGTTTGCAGATGACTGCAAGCTAGGAACAGTCATTGAATCTCCAAATAACTTAGTCATCCTGCCAGAAGGTCTGTCCCAAATAAATAACTGATGCCAAAATCATCAACTGAAACTAAATGCCAAAAATGCATTATTGTAGCCTTTGGGAAATCATTTACCCCAGGTAACTTCCACATTGACAATATGCCTCTAAAAGTTGACTCAGTTGTTCAGGATTTGAGAACTTATGTGGACAGTTCCCTAACTTTTGACAACATGTGTCTATTGTATGAAAGTCCTTCCATATTGCACAGCGTATAAACAAAAGGATTGTATCTAGATCTAGAGACATCAATTTTCCAGTTTACTCAGCCCTCATTACGCCAGTCATTGAATATAATGCCCCTTTGGCATGTATCTGTCCAGACATAGGCAACAAGTGAAATGCCCATAGAGATACATTGCTAAAAGGATACAAGGCCTAAACAGCATGTCCTATATGTGCCTGTCAGTACACTTGGTGTCCTACAGACTGCTAAGAGATGACCTATGTCTGGCATTTAAGGCATCCTCCAACCAAATACTGATGGATGCACTGCATATCAGCAAGTCAAATGGCATCAGAAATACTTAATCTAAGGTTCTAAACCACTTCTGCAACATTAACAGCATGGTATAGTGGACAGGTATATCTGGCAGAGGATTCCAATGCTGGGGAACAGACTTCCCATCCACATAAAAAAAAGTTCCTCCCTGTCCATATTCAAGCACAATTTAGATCTAAGTATAAGAAACAGAAAATTTACCCCAGGACTGTACCCCGTACTATTAACGGACAGAGCCAGCTCTTAAATGCTTTAACCCATGCATGGGGCCCTGAAATTATCTATGGTATGATCCAAGTTATTTTCATTAATGGTAATGATTATCAAACATAGGATGGATAAGACCAATCTATAACCAAATGGAATAGGTTACTTTGAGGACATAAAGGGAAATTGGCTAGGCTTAAAATGACCCTGAAGGGCAGGTAGCCTAGTATTTGCCTATGAACTTTTGAACCTATATTAAGCAGTTAGAATAGCACAATGACATAGTGGTTAGCATTGTTACCTTACAATTCTAGATTATCTAGCTTGTTTCTTATCTAGGATGTCTTCTAAGTAGAATCTGCACATCTTCCTGATATCCATGTTACTCATGTTTCCTCTCCCTTTCCAAAGACAAGCAATAAATAAGGTGATCAACAGTCTACTATCAAAACTGCCTGTTGGTAATCATATTGTATTGGTGTGTGTGTGTGTGTGTGTGTGTGTGTGTGTGTGTGTGTGTGTGTGTGTGTGTGTGTGTGTGTGTGTGCGTACGCACAAGCAAGCATGCATGTGTAGGCATTTCTGTGTTTCTTTGGGTGGGAGTGTCTGTGAATGTGTGTGTGTGTGTGGGGGGGGTGGTATGTACATCTTACTATCAGCGGCTAGTCCATTCATGATTATCATAAGTATCTTTCTCCTTACATGTATCAACAAATGTTTATCACCCTGCACTAGATTAAGTGAATTATTAGAGAATGAATCAATAAAGTAATTAATTTATATTAAGCAACTGTATCTGAAAATTAATTTTAACAAGATCTGAAAATGTCTACAGTTTTATAAAAGGAGTATAAATAATGACCTGTACAACTAAACTAACAAGTCATAAAACACAACAGTAAAGTTGTGGATATCACAGTATTTTGAAAGATTAAATGATATAATTTTATACTGTATTTTGAAAATGAATTAAGAAAAGTTTAATTGAGGAAACACTATGAATTGTAATAATCTTTAAAGTGTCATGTAATCAATCTGCTTTAGTTCCTTGAATTAAGAGAACACTGAAATTTAAATAACCGAAACGAGAAGAACGAAGGTTTCAACAGTGAGAGTGCAGAAGATCAGACCTTAGAACATTGAACTAGCTATATATCTTGAATGCAGATTGTGGTACAGTGAGGATCAGGTTTTCTTCACTGTAGTGCAATCTCTGAGTTGGTATATATAATTTGCAGGGGGTGTGGGAGGGTGTAGTGTGTGATTAGGTCCACAAGCATCTGTGCTATAATGTTTATTGTGCATGTGCATATATGTGTGTGTTCGTGAGTCTTTGTGTGTCTGTCTGTGAATGATGAATAAACATAACATTATGTGACATGCAGCTGATATGAATGGGGAGATTGTGGATGCAGACTGTGCACACACTGCGTATGTGTGTATTCAGGATGACCACTGACTCATGTAACTTGTGACTGATATGAATAGGGAGGTTATGAATGTACAGTGTGTGCATGTGTATATGTGACCATGTGTGTGTGTGTGTGTGTGTGTGTGTGTCTCTGTCTGTCTGAGTCTGTGTCTCTGTATATGTATGTATGCATGTAAGTGATGGATGATTACTGGCACATGCAACTTGTGGCTGATGTGAATGGGAAGATTATGAATTCAGATTGTGCATGCACTGTTTTGGAGAGGGTAAGTGTATGTGTGTATGTGTGTGGGGGGATTGTGTGCACATAATATCCCATGCACCCTATTAGTCACCAATACAATTCAGGAGAAGCCCACCACCCGAGAGAATAGCTGATGCGTGGAACAATTACCAAAGTACTTTAAAGCAAGCACTAGTATAGATATTTTTAACAACATCCTGGACACTTATTATTGGAACAACTGTTTTGGTATACTCACAGACTAGACGGGCATTAATGCCTATGCTTGAAATATCTGTATGTATATATGTATGTATGCATGTATGTACCTCACTACTTTTATTTTCACCAGTAAGAAGACTGTCTTCATTTCAAAAATTAAAAGGGTGTTAAAACTATGAAATAATCCAGTTGTTACCATGAACAGGAGTTTAGATTACTTAAATAAATGTCTGCAATACTTTCTAATAGCAAAAATATGACCATATCGACATCTAAGATATAATTTAGCTTTAAGAAACAAAGTGATCTCAATTAATACAGCTTATACCATGTTTAGACAATAAAGAAAAATTGCAGAAAAAAAATGAAAGTTTTAAATTAACTGCACACGATCTACTGAATTTTAACTACATCTTATATATATATTTTCGTGACAGCTTGTTTTTGACTCATGTTTTATGTGCAATTTTATATAACTGGAAAGCTATAATACAGCATGGAATGAGACATTTTTTACTCTATCCTTCTCAGAGCCTATGGTTTTGTGATAGAATAGCCTATAGGAAACCTCAAGATGTTTAAGTATGTCTGTTAAGATTTCTATATAACAGTCAAATATATCGGTCAATTCCCAACCTTACATATTTTTATTAGATTACTTCTGACCAGTTTGTGCCATGTGGGTCTTTAGCAGTAATTTTCTGACACACCCAATATTTGTAGAAAAAATAAAGATAATAAAGATAAAGAAGGAGTTTTAGTAAAGTTTATTACTAGTAGTCTACAAGGGTCAATAGGTGCAAAGCACTCTTGAAAGAGCTTTGCTACTTTGGCTAAATCACTGAAATTCAGTAGAACAATACCACCTACAAAAAATTAATTTTACATTGGGGATTTAAGGGACTAAATGAAAACAAGAAGACAATAGGTGAAAAAAACTGGGCCCTAGGAAACTTCAATGGAAATGTTATCTATCTGTGATCTATTGTTCCCTGAAGTTAGATAAAGATAACTTTTGTAGCAATCAATAATTTCATCTGAAAATCTGCAGTTAGCTAATTTTTCTTATAAGTAATATATGATCCACTAACTAGGATGTTCCCATAACTCTACAAATAATGACCTCTGAGTTGTAAATGTTTCCATATTGGACAAAAAGTACCTCTAAATTAGTAGATGTTGATAACTATATTATATTTTACAGGGAAATAATGTCTGTCTGCAAGAATATAAGTATTAAATATAGTCTACAGTTTTGTTAGGATATAAGTTTATCTAACTGTTTGTCTGCCAGGTAGATGTGATCAATTGCCCTGTATTCAGTAATAGATAGCATAGCGGTGTTAGGAAGAGGTCTGATCAAGGAATGTTTAAACCTGAAAGGTATAAATCCTAAAATAAGTTAAGGATTAAATTAGTAAGCCAGTAGTTTTGCTAAAAGTGAACTCCATGGATTTAGAAGACAGAGGTGAAGTATTTGGTCTCTTGTGGTGTGTATGTTTGGGGGGGGTGGGGTTGGAGTAGTGGCACATGATGGCTTCAGGATAGCACATGAGCTTGTATATGATGAGATTAAACCTGAATGGTTTTATTTTAAGGGCAGTAGAGGAAGACAAACAATTTCAACACATTCTTTTCTCTGCTATTCATTGGCTCATAGGTGTTTACTAGGCTAACGAACACAAGAACCTAGCCATGTATCCCAAATCTCTGACAGGTTCTGGTACCCTTGATAAGTGTAAGCAGGGCTTTAGAGATGAGACATTTGCAAGCATGGCCCTGGGAGATGAACCATTTACATATTGCCTGTGTCCGTTAGAGACATAGGTGTCAAGCCAGGGATGAATTTCCAGTTCTCCATCCAATTTTCCAAGTTACACTTAAATTGATTTAGGGAGGAACTCTATTTCACAAGGATGAGGAGTCTGTTCTAGATAATGCGTAGTCTCTGGGATACCTACCTGTTTCTCCACCAGATCCTATTTGTATCACAGCCAAGGTTTATGTCTTTAGAGCGGGTAATTCTGGTGCTGTTTGTTTTGTGGATATGCAGGAGGTTCATCAGAGCTGGGTCTGACAATGCTCTGTATGCCAGCTGAGGCATTCTGCATAGGACATTTTACTTATGCCCTATATTCTTTTAGTGAGGAACCTCTGTGGACATGTCAATTGTTGGATAAGCCTGATTAGGTACATACCAAAGGGGGCACTGTACTCAATGATAGGTCTGATGAATGTCAACTATAGTGAAACAATGACTTTCTTGAACCTAGATGCTGTACCTTTGTTTATAAGTTGCTCAGCATAGAATGACTCCCTCAGTACTGCAGACACAGACTGGTCAAAGTTTAGATTACTATCTATATGTGTCCCTAAGTCTCTGACTACATACTGGGTCAACTCTAAGGGGTATGTTGTCAATATGATAGTTACCAGGGGTAGTTGGCTTCCCAAAGGATGCTATTATGCATTTCTTGGCATTTAGTTTTTGTCCATGACTCTGTCACCAGTTATTTGTCTGTGTCAGCCCTTCCTAGAGAACATTTATGTCCGTGTGGGATTCAATGACAGCTTCTAATCTGCAATCATCTACAAATTTAGTCAGCCAGACAACATCAACATTGTCCTTGACTTCAGAGAAGTAAACGTCAAAAAGGATCGGTTCAAGGACTGATCCAAAAACACTTCACTTTTGACTGGCCTCTTTATAGAGGTGGAATCCCCATTCCTAACTTTCTAGATCCTATCTGTGAACCAGATGGCAATCTACTGGTTGACATACAGGTTTGTACCTAACTTCTTGAGTTTGTCAATGATGCCAGAGTGGGGTATTGTGTCATATGCCTTGGCCAAGTCAAGGTAGGCAGTGCAAAACATTTTGCCTCATCCATTGCTTTGGTGACCTTCTCAAAGAAGTCCACCAGGTTGAGTAGGCATGACCTGCCACTAATGAAACCAAACTGGGCTAAGTCCAGTGTCTGGAGATTTACTATATCATTATTGATCATTTCCATGTTTTCCATGCATCTGCATATAAGACTAGTAAGACTTATGGGTCTGAAGTTTCCAGGGTGTGTAGTTGGCCTACCTTTGTGCAGTGGGATAACTGTTGCTGTTCTTCATTCATGAAGTACAAAGACTGTTTGGAAGCTACATTTAAATACCAATTCCAAGGGGCCTAATAGATTTCATGCTATTTAGAAGGCATCCTGGGATACTGTCTGAGACTGTTGATGCAGTTCTTTTGGCCTTAGACAGAGAGCATTAAGGTCATGTTCCCTAGTGATGGCAGGGGAAGTTATACTTGATGATATTTCCTGAGGAAAAGTTGGGGGGGGGAGGCAGAGGGTTAACGTTAGAGAAATTTGTGAGCCAGTAGGTTTGTTATATTTTCTGGCTCAGTATAGGTGGCTCCATTTACAATGAGCTTTGCACACAATGGCATATTGCCTTTGAGGCTGCAGACATATAGGTGGCTCCATTTACAATGCAAGCTGCACACAATGGTGTATTGCCTTTGAGGTTGTGGGCATAGCTAAAGAATGCCTTGTGGTTGTCCTTGACCTGGGAAGCCAAATTTACCTCAAATTTGGCTTTGGTAGACTTTATTTGTCCTCTGAGTTGTTTGTTTTGTTTGATGATAGTGCTTTTATTCTACTGGGTGCTGAACTTCCTAATTTTTCCCATGGTTTTCTTCCTTCTGTTATACATCCTATTGATTTTGTGATTCCACCAGGGTGGTTTGTTATTTGAGTTACTTCTGTACTTCTTCCTGGTAGGTACAGCTACCTCTATGCAGCTATTAATATAATTGTAGAGGATTTCTGTGAACAGTTCTGCATAGACAGCAGTGTTCTCAGGGTTTATGGGGGTTGGAAATTTTGCCAGGTTATCACTTAATAGCAGAAAGTTAGTCTTAGAGTAGCTCCTGAATATTCCAGTGTTAGCTGGGGGTCCAGGTTTTGTTTTTACTTCAAAAGAGACCATTTTGTAGTCTGACCTTTCCACGGAAGACCTTACACTAAGGGGTCTGCAGTACTCTTCTATATTAGTGAGGAGCAGATCCAGTATGGTTGCACTCCTGGTTGGTGTATTAATAATCTGGTCCAGGGAGTTTATGTTTACAAATTCCAGGAATCTCTGTGCCTGTACATTTGGTGTCCTATAGGTTTCTCAGTTAATAGTGGACTAATTAAAGTTGCCCATGAGTATAGTGTTTTGTTGGATGGTGTTTCCAATAAGTTTAAATACATGGTATGGGCTTTCTGGGTCATGGAGGGGAACCTATAACTTGTAAGGAAGTGGTATTGGATTTTGTGGCAAAATCCAAATTTTTTCCTATAGTGATTTGAACATGGAGTAGCTCAACTACATTTTTACTGTATGACCAGCCTTGTGGTATATTTATTTTTCATGTAAATCAAGACACCTCCAAGTTTAGTCCCTGTCTTTGTAGTAACTGGTCTATATGTGTGTAAGGCATTTGCACTGTCTGTGTGCTCTCCATGGCTTTAAACCATGTCACTGATCTCACAGACATCAACATTCTCTATGGTGAAGAGAGCTTCTAGGGAACTGAGTTTTTTTGTTTAGACTCCTAGCACTGAGCAGTAATACCTTTATTTTTTCTTGGTTTTGATTTGCTATGTCAGAAGTACTTTCACTATGGCATTGCCAAAAAAGGCATTATGTGTCATCAAATTATTTTTTTTCCATTCATTCAAAGAAAAGGAACACCACATTAAAGGACTGCACAAATTAAGCACTTTTATTTCCTGATTGCCTGTTGTTACATAATGTCTTTACACAACTTTAATTGTGATTTTTATAACAACAATTGCAACAAAGTGGCTTCTTTAACCAAGTCAGTCAGAGAGTAGAACAGGTAAAGAGCATCTAAGAAGGAGGTAAACCTAATTAAAAATAATTTACTGATATTAGTTACAGGTTCAAAGCTGATTGCTAAGCTAATCACTCCAATTGGACCTTTTTCAAGCCTAATCGTGCTTCCCAGGCATCAAAATCCTGTAGTTTGTGCCTGTGAGTTAAACACCTTAACCATTATGCCGGACAACTTATAACAAGGGCATGGGTTTTCAACCATAAGAAATAATATAACATCATTTCTTATGAGTGCATGTAGCAGCATCTAGATGCTATGTTTTCATAACCCTCAAATGATATTTTCTTTGTCCACATTTGACTGTTGCTTGTTAATAATAGTGATAATGCAAAAGTGCATATGATAAAATCAAGAACATAATGCTGTAGGCTGCTTCCCCATGACATTATTCACAAATGCACTTCTGTGAAAGAATTAGTACATTATGCAGCTGCTAATGTTTCCTACCGTACAGTAATACCTAGCTCCTAACAGTGCACAAAATTATATCTCTAAAATTGTAAAATAAAATTAAAAATTTCTATTGTATACACATGAAATGCAAAGCAAAAATATGGAAGTTCTTACAGCCACTGGCAAAATGTGTACCAAATGATACTTACAGTCATACAGAATAAAGCGCAATATTCCTCTTGCTTATGCTGGCTATTACAGGCATGTTTGGCAGAACAACTATTGTCAAATAGCAAAGATCATGTGGCTGCATTGTTTCTCCATTAAAAGGTGTTCCATATCTTACCTGTAATTACATAAAATATTATTTTTGGCTGTATTTGGTTATTACTTTGCATTTAAGGGTATCAAAATGTAACACTTGTCAGCCAGTCATTTGCATGTATCTATGTACTATTTCCCAATGATTATCTTATTTTACATGAATATTTGTTCAGTAAAATTAATAGCCACAAGATGTTTTACTTTACTGGGCCCTGAACAAAGGGAGAATATGTGAGCTCTTTCATCAGCATACAACAGTAAGCAAAGTTATATATACAGTCATGTAAAATAAGTTAAATGAATCTTCTTGATAATATTTACTTTTCACTTCTTATCAAGTAACAGAGAGTTGTTGTTTGTCTTTCGGCTTTTCCCGGTAAGGGGTTACCACAGCAGAACTCTGGTCCACTAATGATTGGCAGTAGATTTTTACGAAATGCCAGCTCGATGTTCAACCCTCAACGAAGGCACGCCCATTTACGCACGCATGTCTTTCGAACGCTACCCAACCACGGGGAGGACATGCAGACTCCACACAGAAGGCACTCCCAAGCCAAGCCGAGAATCGAATGGGAGAACCTCTTGCTGTGAGATAACAACGCTACCGCTGCACCACCGTGGCTTTAACAGAGAGTAGTGCTGGTAAAACACGTGAGACAATGTCACTGTATGCAGTTTCCCCTTGTTTATAACTGAGTATTGTTTCTCAAAAACTAACAATGAAAAATGCTTGACAAAGAAGCCAGACCATGTGCAGTATATCACTTCTCTGTCACCATATTCTCACAAGGACATTTGAGCAGTGTAATTAGCTTCAAGAGGCAGTATTTTAATGGTCTCCTATGAATCAAAACAAGAATAAGCTAACTATTACACTGACTTGCAAACAGAGCAGTAAAGGATATTGGTAATCATGTAAAATAAAGGAAAATAAAATATCCCTCCTAAGAATATTTGGCTCTTACATTTTACTACCAGTTATCATTTAAAAAAACATATCAAACAATCAAAATAATGTCACTGTATGTTGCTGCTGCCATAAAACAGTGCACCAAATTGTATTTGCAGTCATGCAAATTAAAGTAAAACATTCTTTTTTTTTATATTTTGGTATCACAGAACAGATTTACTTGTAATGCTTCCATGTCCAGCTTTTAATAAATAAAACCCCTTAACACATCACAGTTAACTACAGGACCCCTTCTATGTCCTTCTTGGCCCACATCTCCTACCTAACCTGTATAGATTCCCTATGTATTAACTCAATCAAAATTCTTCTATGATTCAAGTCTACAAGAGACTCCATCTATCCCACCATAAACCAGAGTCTTCTGGACTTGAAAAATTCAAACTCACTGGACCAGTTAGTTCACACCCCACCAGGAGTGATACAATCCTTGACGTTGGTCCTTAGCAATATGAGATATCTTTTTTCTTTACCTATTGCAAACTCCACCCTGGCCAGATTGGACCATAAGTCGCTCACATTCACATTAAGACTAAAGCCTTAGGTAAACTACAGTTGTATAAAATCTTGCCATAATGGTAGATGTCCTTGCCTTTACTGCTGCAGTATTCTTAACATATGCGGATTCCCTGCCATGGAAGCCTGATGTCCAGTCAGTCTACCAAAGACTCCTGTTGCCTTAAAGGTACACCAAACGTCACCCAAGTGCTCCTTGCATAGCATAGAACATAAAGATGATGTTTAGGCCTACCTTAGTCAGAACTGATTGCTCCAGTATGACACCAGTGTGAGGAACCCAAGAAGTAATCTATACTTCCAGGAAGGTAAAGGACTAGGGGGAGGTGAGAGGGTGCAAATACTGCAGCAGTGAAAGCAAGGACATCTACCATTATGGTAAGATTTTACAAAATTGTACTATGTCCTTACATTCCCTGCTGCAGTACTCTTAACATATGGGAGAGTGCCAAAGCTCAAGAGGAAACTATGGAGGGGGAAGGAGCAGAAGAGTCCCCTAAAAAGCCATAAAGAATGGCACTAGCAAAACCAGCCCTAGCTCTAGAGATACCATCCAGCTTGTAGTGCTTGGTCAAGGTATGCACAGTCCAGCTAGCTGCTTCAAGAATAGAATTAGTATCTAAGCCCTTGAAAAAAGCACCAGAAGAATCTACAGCTCTAGCCAGATGAGCCTTGACTGAAGAGGGAAGGTTCTTGCCGTGAAAATTCTAACCAAAATAAATAGCCTTAAAAATTCAAGATGAAAGAGGTTGCTTGGATACAGCAAGTTCCAAAGATCTAGGATGGAAAGAAACAAATAACTGATTAGATTTTCTAATAGCCTTAGTCTTATCCAGATAAACCCTGAGTTGCCTATGCACATCCAAAGTATACAGTACCCTCTCACTGTCAGTTTATGGAGATGGGAAAAAAGTAGGCAGATTAATACACTGATTAAGTTATAGCTCATTAACCACCTTAGACATAAAAGAAGGATTAGTGCACAAGGACACTCTGTCCTCATGAAAGATCAAAACAGGATAACAAGCCACAAGGGCCTGTAACTCAGACATGCACCTAAAAGCAGTAAGAGCTAAAAAAGAACAGTCTTCCAGTTAAAATGTTTCAAGGAAGCTGAAGCATCAGGCTCAAAAGGAGCCTAAATCATCTTCTCCAAAACAAAACTAAGATCCCAGGGAGGAGGAACAGGCTTCCTGGGAAGTCTAATATTAAGGACTTTTTTAAGAAATTATTTTACCTCAAATCTAGAAGCTAAAGGAGGAGAAAGAGGCAGGCAAGCAGAGATAGCTGATAAGTGGGCCTTAATAGAAGAATAGGCCAAACCAGCATTGAGCAACTCTCACAAATAAGAGAGAACCAAAGGAGCATCCACAATAAGTGGGTCCAGTTTATGACAGAGACACCAAATAGAAAATCTCTTCCATTTGGATAAGTAGGATTTCCTAGCAGTGGGTTTCCTGGCCTCCTGCAAGACTTGCAGCATGTCCTCAGGAAAAAAAAGGTGCCTATGAAGAATCAAAAATCCTATCACCCACAGTGTCAGTTGAAGCGTGCACATGTAGAGATGGATGAGAGATCCCTTGTCTTGTGAGAGTAGATCCATTCTGTAAGATAACTTGTGATTATTGCCCCTGGCTAAATGCAGAAGATGAGGGAACCAGTGCTGTTGGGCCAAAAGGGAGTCACCTAGAAGATTTTGGGAACATCCTGTTGAATTTTGAAGAGGACTTTCAGAATGAAAGGAAGAGGAGGGAATGTATAAAGAAACATTCCCTTCAAAGAAAATGATGACCTGGGACTCTGGCACAAACCAGATGAAGCTGTCTGTTCAGACGGGGAGGCAAAAAGATCCACTTGAGCACCCCACTGGTGGATAATGTCCAGAAACACATCCTTGTGAAACATCCATTCATGGGACTGAGTTAAGGACCTGCTCAGAGTGTCTTCCACAATGTTCTGACCAGAAGGGATATAAACTGCCTGAAGAGTCACTTGATATTTAACAGCAAGTTCACAAACTAGAAGTGCCAACCAGCAAAGAAGATAAGATCTTATTCCAACCTGTATTTTGGTATACCACATCTTTGTGGTATTGTCTGTGGACACCTTGAGGGGCCCTAGAGAGAAAATAGGATGAAAGGCCTGAAGGTCCAGCAGAGGATCTCTCATCTCTTTGACACTGATGTGCTGCTTCTCCTGATTGAGGAGACCACACCCCCTCAACCCATGTCTGAAGCGTCTGTGAACAATTCCTGAGAGGGAACAGGGGGATGAAAACGGATCCCTGGATTCAGAGACAACTGCTGAATCCAACATTGAAGTTCTTGTCTGAGACAAGGAAGAAGAGGAGCTACAAAGTCTAGAGGATGTGCATGTTCAAGCCACACTGACTTCAAAAACCACTGAAACTTCCTCATGTGAAGTTTGACCAGAGGGACCATCAGAATGGTGGATGCCATGATTCCCAGAGCTCTCAGAAACTCTCTCGCAGTAATGAAAACCAGAGGAAGAAGCGTGTGAAAGAAAGAAATGAGAGTTAAGGCCTTTGAAGGGGCAGAGAAGCAAGCACAGGCACCATCTGAATCCTGCAACCCAGAAAAACATGATCCTGAGAAGGAGTCAGAGATGACTTTTTGAAATTTATAGTCAACCCCAGACTCTGAAGAAGGGAACCAGCAAAATGAAGATTTTGAAAAAGGGTCTCTGGGGATGACATCTGACTCAACAGGTCATCCAAGTAAGGAAATATTTGCATCCCTTGAAGCCTGCAAAAAGCCCCCTTGGCAGAGTAAAAAGGCCAAAGGGCAAAGCAGAGAACTGAGAATGTCAGGAAGCAACAGAGAAATGCAAAAACATCCTGAAAATAGAATTGATCAGAATATGGAGATAAGCATCCTAGAGATCCAGTGACATCACATAGGCCTGAGGGATCAAGAGAGGAAACAGAATCTGAAGGGACAACATCCAAAAGGAAGACACTTTTAGAAAAGTGTTAGATGAGAGAGGTCTAGAACAGGTCTCCAAGTGCCCTCTTTCCTGGGCACTAAAACAGTCTGAAGTAGAACCCTTTCCCCTTTTGGGGCACAGGAATCTCTTGAATACTACTTTGACTCAAGAGATTTTGAAGAACTTCTGGGAAAAAGGGAAGCTGTTCCCGGTGATACTGAGGAATGCCCATAAAAGGAGGATGGGATTTCCACATCATGAAGTACCCCTGATGAATGGTTGATAGAAATCAAGAATCCTGAATGATCTGAAGCCAAACAGGAAGGAGAACCCATTTGTCACTCTTCTTACCTGTTTCTGTGAAATTTAGGGACAGGAGAAACAAACACATGTTTAAGCTCCTGTAAGGCCTTACCCTTATCCTGAAGGGTAAGGCCTTACAGTTTCCCTACACAAAAGCTTAGAATCCAGAGGAACATTCATCAACTCAGCTTTAATATCATCAGATGAAGATTGAAACCTAAGCCAAGAATACCTCCTCATCACTGAACCAAAACAGCAGCCCTAGAATAGGCATCTGCTGCATCATAACTAAATTTAATAGAATAATGAACGACTTGAGAGAAATTCCTAGCAAGGAAAGGCCAGAAGTTTTACCCCAGAATCTAGAAAATCCAAAATAAGTTGACAGGCCTGAGAAAAAAGAGCTAACACATACCTAGACATATGGTTCTGATAAGTAACAGCCCTGAAAGCTAGGGTAGCAAAAGTGTAAGCCTTATTTTTCAGCCTTTCCATAGCTCTGCTGTCTTTGTCAGAAGGCAATAACTTGGGTGAAGGAAGCAGCTGAGATAGCTTATCAAAGGCTACAGACACTACAGAGGGGTCAGCAACATGACGTTTATATAAAAATGTGGCAATCCTCAGGAACCCTATAAAAACCTGTCATGTTTCTTTGGACCAGTGGGCAGAGAATCAGGTGCATGAGAGGCACTGGAAAAAAACATCCAGCAAAGCAGCCAAAACAGGAGGAACAGCTGCAGGCTTAGGAGATTCCAAATGCAACAACTAATAGTACCTCTTATGGATATCAGATACCTGAGCTCAATCAGACTTAAAAAATCCATCATCCTAGAGAGTGTGTCCCCAAAGAAAATTTCCTCAAAAGGAACATCAGGACTAATAGATTCTTCCTCCTCTGACACATTGTCCAAAGGAGAAGGAATTTGAGTAGAATAAGTCCGGGATTAATCATCAGAATCTGACTCATCCTCAGAAGAATCCTGTTCTCTGGACTTTTTAAAGGGAGTAGAGGACTGAGAAGGAGCAGGAACCAAAACCCCTTGAGGAGGCTTTAAGGACATTAAAGCAGTAAATATCCCCTAAGTAAACGTCTGCCACTCACTTAGTGGATCCCTAGGAACAGAAGATACATGTTTATGTTTTTGTTTCTTTTTTAAAGGAACATCTCCTCCAAAAAAAACTGAGAAGGCTCAGACCCAGGACAACAGTCGAGAACTGTGTAAGGAACTTCTTCCCCAATTAAGAACTGAGGAACTCCCCTAGGCCCCTCAGAAAAAAAATCAACCGTGGTTCCCCCCTGAACATCCAAGATGGACAACTGCAAAGCCTCTTCAGATGTACTGACAAATGGATCCTCACCAGCCTCCAACACAGTCATGGCAGAGAAACCCAACAACACAGCTAGGCAAGCCTCTGGGTTTGTAATGACCTCAGCAGAAACACCTGGCAGAGGCTGGACAGAGGAAGATTCCAGTAGTACCTTTTTCAACTTCATCTTCCCTAATGGCTGACCATTGGGTGAGAGATTCCTTCCATTGTATCTTTCGTGAGAAGCATAAGACACTGGTTCTCAAGATACAAGGAAAGGGAAGAAAGTCTACTGTGAGGGGTTGTCGGGATGAACATCTGACAAACTGAGCAAGACTCATGGTCATGAGAAGCTCCTAGACAAAAAATGTACTTATCATGGTGGACCTTATGGGGAATCTGTCTCCCATACTGGCATTTGCCCATCCTGGATGACATTAACCCCCAAGGAGCACAAAACAAATCAAAAAAATGGGGCACTTATCTGCAACTGCCAAGAAGACTGCAAACAGATGTAGGCAGTCACTGGAGAATGAAAATGCATTCAACTGGCAGAAAACAGATACAGTTAAGCAAACCAACAGTGAAAAGATATGTTTGGACTGGTGGCAAAGACGTTCTTACTATGGTAGGCCTGAATATCAACTTTATGCCCTATGCTACCGCAAAGATCGTTTGGGTGATATTTGGCATACCTTTAAAGCAACAGCAGTCTTTGGTAGACTGACCGGTCATACGGCAGGGAATCCCCATATGTTAAGAATACTGCAGCAGTGAATGTAAGGACATCTTCCAGTACCTCAGTATTTAGGGACTAGTTTAATCTTCTAAAGATGGGTGATAACCTAACTAAATTCAAAAGCTTCCTCTACCTCAGTGACCTTGCTGCTTATGTGGCATCCTTTATTGCCAAAACCACTGCACACATAAATAGCTGCATTGATGCATCTGCCACACTCAGAAAAAATGCCAATTTCAAAAATAAACACAAATGATAGAATCCTAAGAAAAACAGGCTCTACAATAAAATAAAAAAAATCATTACTCACAAAGAAGCCAAAACCACTCTTGCAAAACTAAACAAGCAACTCCAGATCCAAGTCAGATAAATGAAAACTAGGTATGAGGTAAAATAGTCACATAGGTGAAAGACAACCACAAAGTGTTATTTAATTATGCTAGATAACAAAGCAATAACTGGCTCCTGGGTATGTATATTTAAGATTTACCCATGGTTTGTGTGGCTTAATCATGAGGGCAAAACAAAAGTGATTAAATGAAGGCAACTGTGGGTAAATCTTCAATATACCACATCCAGGAGTCAGTTATTACTATTATAGAATGACATTATTTAAGAAAGAAATTACTTACTTTTCTTAAATAATGTCTTTGTATAATGGGACTGTGGTGTTCTTCCACATTGTTTCCATATTCTGCAGCTTTGTCGATGTACTATGCATGTGTTTGGGACTTATGTTCCCAAGCTTGTGCAGCACATCAGTTCTTTGGAAAGGAAGCAACAGAGAAAGAAAGATCTCTGTTGCTTCTTTTTTTTAAAAAAAAGTGCAATCCAGACAGTTTATTGGTATGAGAGAGACAGGGCAAAAATACAAGGAAAATCAGATATGGTTCTTTAGTTTTGCATAACGTACCTGATTTTCCTTGTATTTTCTCTGCTGTCCATACGTACCTCTCGACCTCTTTGCTCAAGAAAACTGCAAAGCCTTAGCATATGCTAATAGAAGAAAGTCTCATCAATTTACAATTGGCACACTAGTTGAGCTGACCAATCAGCATGCATGTGTTTGAATGTTAATGAGCATAATAGTAAATGATATCACATAATCAGACCCTGAGGACCTATGCAATTTTCTAGCTGACAAATCAAGCTCTAAGTTCACCCCCCCACACACACACACACACACACACACACACACACACACACACACACACACTCCTATCTAATGTTCTCAGCTCACATACTACTCAAAAGGTTCAATGTAAAGCCAAAAACACTATGTGTATGGGACTGAATAACATACCGGTATGCCTACTTGCTAGCCTGAAACAGGAAGTGTCAGACACCATATATTGTCTATTCAACATTATCCTCCAAACAGGCATTGTGCCAGATGAATGAGTAATTGTCTTGCCCAAAGATGAGACTAAAATGAATCCAGGTAATTATAGACTCAAAAGCTTGACCAGCCCCATGTGTAAGGTTTTGGAAAAGATAATTATGGAACTCATTAATAGGGATATAGGTGACCTACAGACTCTCAACCAACCCAGTTTTGATTTTTCAAGAGCAAGCCTTGTCTATATAACCTGGCTTACTTTTTTGGAAAGGTCACTGAGGCAATGGATGAAGGCAAAGCAGTGCACACTGCATATCTGGCCCTTGTAATGGTGTTCGACACCATTTCACACTCAGGCATTGTAGTTAAGCTCCTGAAGCTAAATGTTAGCTTCTATGTAACTCACTGAATAGGAAACTACCTCACTATTAGAATACAGGAAGTAAGTGTGCATGCAGCTCAGCCTCTTCCAAAAGACCTTGCCCCAGGGTTCTGTCCTAGGGCCACTTCAATTTGGCATTTGCTCTTGGAAGCCAAAGCTAATGTTAAAGGTTTGTACCTGACCACATTTGCAGATAACCGCAAGCTTGGTGCCATCACAAACTCCTCAGAGGAAACCAGGATTTTGCAAGAGGGCTTATTCCAAACAAATAGTTAGTGCCAAAACTATGGCCTGAAGCTAAATGCCAAGAAATGTATAATCGTACCCTTCAACAACAGTGAATCTCTTTGTAACTATTGCATTGACAGCACCACCACCCCAATAAAAATTGATCCAACAGTTAAAGATCTGCAACCTATGTTGACAACAAACTGTCCCTTTGTTACCAAATAGTTGCTATGAATGTCCTTTTTCATAGTCTACAGGTATGCTGTCCAGATCCAGGGAAATTACTGTTCCACTGTACTCAGCACTCAATAGGGTGAACATTGAGTATTATCCCCATTTCACTAGATACTTGTCTAAACACTTGTCAAAGCTGGAATAACCACAACACTTCCTCTTTAAAAAAGTCAATGGCATAAATCATAATAACTTTAGAGACCATCTCAAAGCTTTGCCTCTTTTCTCAGTATACAGGCTACTGAAAGATAACCTCTGTCTCACATATAGAGCTTCATTAGACTCTGTTCTGTCAGACCTATTGCACATTCACAAGTTCAGTGGTATCAGAAACTCCTAGACAAGGACCTCAATCTCATTTGCAAGGTTAGCAGATCATGATGTAGGGATGTATCACACAGAATACCACTACATAAAACATTCTTCCCTTCAACATAAAGCAAAGTATTCTTCTTACTCTCCGCAAATGTAGCTTGGAATGAATGGATGGGTAACTCCAAATTCACGTCTGGTTTAGCACCAATGGCCCTCACAGGATATGGGAAACATGTACTTACTCCAACATATACTTGTTCAGCCAGCCTTAAGAGATGCATATTCCAAAATATAAGGGAATGAAATTACCTTAGGAATGTACACATAGGTTTTTTAAGATCCTCACAGATCAAAAGCATAGTAAGCAATCATGATATTATAAACATATTTCTTAAATAATCAAGACCACTTGCTGTATATTACTTCCCATGATCATGTAATTTCTGTAAGCACATTTGCATAGTAGAATTAATATATTCTGTAGATGCTGTGTTTTACTGCTCCCTCAAATCAAAGAAGCTATTTTACATGCAAATGCAAAGTAAGTATCAAATGATATTTTCAATCAGCTAAAATAGTGTGAAATATCATCTTGTTTACATCTGGCTAATAGTTTTCAATATCAGGTACCACAGAACAGCATTTATGTGGCATTCTGTCTCCCTACAGCTGACCATCAGCTGCTTCTAGAGAATTTCCTTATTCACTATGTCTACTGAACCTGTCTAACCTCCCCCAGACTAACTGTGACTCATGTCTGTGGTGCAAAAGTGGATAGAGACGTCTTGGGGCAGTGTCATACTGCTGTAAAGGCATGATTTCCTGCTAAGGTCCCATCTGCTCCTTACATTGTCTCATCTCAGAGAACAGCATGCAGCTGACCATTTTAGTGTATAAATCACATCTCTGTATTTTATTAAGCCATATGCCTGCCCCTTTCAGGACAATGGCCCCTGATCTTCACCAGAAATCAACCATAAGTGTGCATTTGCACACTTGTAGCCTCCAGAAGAGTGACACATTCATTCTTTATTCCTCTTCTGTCATAGTCCCAAGGATACATTCCAGACCAAGTTGCTCTAGTGCACCTACGATATTTACAAACAAGTAAAATAAAATGACATATTCTACTCTGTTATATTTTGCTATTACATTTCATTGATGAACATATTACAGGATGGCTTTTTAAATGACCAAGACCATGTTTCTATATTGCTTTCATATGGTCATCTGTAGTTTATAAGTACATTTACATGGTATAATTAATACAGCTTCAAGATGTACTGTAATGGACATTGAATAAAGTGAAAGATTAATTTTATTTGTAATTAGTGATTGCACCATCTACTATCAAGTAACAGCATTTTTCAAAGAATCAACAACATAATGTTTTATCTTGCTTTATTTTCCGTGCTGTAGAAGTTCAGTTCCCAGATGATTTATACATATTAGAGCATAATGATGTGTGTTTTTACAATTTTATTTTTTCAGAATTGCACTTACACACACAAATATTGCCCACAGGACTGTAATGTCATCATTATGGATACATTTTGGTGTACTGCAAACTTGTCAGTGTTACAGTACTCCATGTTTTAACAATATGAGAAATACATAATGGGTACTATATTTAACTCTGCTGTTTGAGGAAGTCTGTATTTGAATATTTCAGTTTATTTTACAAGAATACTCATATTAATTGTTTGGCTATCACTTCCCATTATAGAGTGGTAGATGATTGTCACAGTGTCACCACAGTTAATTCCCACGGATCGGCTTTTCTTTCATAAGTGCATTAGTGTAGTATAATTAATACATATTCTCCAGATGCCACACTGATCTCTGCATGACTGAAATATGTAGTTTCTGCATGCCTTATCTTGTATACAGTACAACTGCTGCAGCCTACAAATACCAGAATGCTTTGTCAATGGTTGATCTAATAAAGCCTCCAAATGTTATGCTGTTCTGCTTGTGGCAGAGTTAATACAATATCAAGATGCTATATTGCTCTATATGAAGGTGATGTAACAGAGCCTTAGATAGGGAAAGAAGAAGAACCACTGTGGCTCAACACTGCTTACTATTATGATGAAGGAGACATTTAAAGACTAGAAAAAAATAATAACAGAGACATACAGCTGTGGCATCTATAGAGCTTGATAATCGTCCACATCTGGTGGTCTGTAAAACTGGGCCAAGATATGAGAATATTTATAGATATATATGTGCTATAAATAATGTGGCTTGTGTGTATAATTTGAAATCTGCTCTGGATTCTATGTGGAAAAGACAGTAAGAACATCACGGCAGAGAGCTGTATGCCTTTATTATCTAACAAAGATAAAAGAGGAATAAAATGCTTTTTAAAGAATTGGCAAAGTGCATTTTTCACTGTGACTGCAGAAAGAGGCTGTTATTGTACAGATCTGATGAAAAACAAGTCTACTACTTCACAGCAAGATATTAATCTGCTGTGAAGCTTGAACAGAAAAAACATTTTGCCATTGTTTTATACTTGCTAATCACAACTTTGCTGTATAGTGGGCATAACATTTTAAAAAGTAAATAAATAAAAGAAAGGAAGTGTGTGTGTGTGTGTGTGTGTGTGTGTGTGTGTGTGTGTGTGTGTGTGTGTGTGTGTGTGTGTGTGTGTGTGTGTGTGTGTGTTTTGTGTGTCACAGCATGGGAGACAAAGAGAGTGAGAGAGAGAGAGAGAGAAAGACAGCACTGACTTCAACAGGCAGTCCATTATCACGCATTCATTAAACAAAAAGATGTATAAACTCTAATGTCTGGCATTATTGCCTGACTTTAATCCTGAGTGATTTATCAGAAAATCAAACATTCCATGAGGGGCAGAGCAGCACTATGTGGGAAATCCAGGAAAGTACAGTGTGGGAAGTTGCAATGCCTTGCATTCCATGTTTTTTTTTTCCATTCATTTGCTTATGAGACATCTGAGGTGTCTTCACTCAAATAGTGTGTGTGTGTGTGTGTGTGTGTGTGTGTGTGTGTGTGTGTGTGTGTGTGTGTGTGTGTGTGTGTGTGTGTGTGTGTGTATGTGTGTGAGTGTGTGTCTGTAAGTAGACATTAAATACTTACATAACTTATTTTTTTGAAGTAAGATACTTCCTCCAGCACTAATTACATATGCTACAGCAAGTTTGAAACATTGGGTGGAAGAACCATTTTTACATCAAAAATACTGGCCACTAGTGTATGTGTTGTTGAGGAAGTAATTTCCTTCTATGGGTGTAGAAGTGGTGTTGATTTCCCAATAACACACATTCAGATGATCATCACTACATGCATAAAGCATTCAGGGAGATATCATTAATACAGAAAGCTTTCCATAATTGAATGGGAATGTTGAAACTCTGATAGAGAGATTGAAATTTAAAAATGATTTTAAAAAATATATCTTGGTTATCTTAAATTGTATGTAGATATTTTTCTTAGTTTAAAAAAGGTTATAATTATACTAAAAGAAAGGAAGCTGAATTGATTATGCAGTATTTTCAGTCCAGCTGCACTTTAAAAGTCATGTTTTAATAGATATGTTTGATTAAATGATAAAATTGTCTGGCACTGTTTATAAATATATGACTTTTACATTGCAAGTGTCATATATAGTTACCTGCTTGAGCCCTATATTAGTTATAAGAGGATGAAAACAATAACAGTTGTATTTTAGCAAATATTGTGTAGTCTTTATTAGTCTCCAGTGCAAAATTCGAAACTCACTGTTACACCATTTGTTTTTACAAAAGACTGTCACTTCCTGTACACACTAATGTAAGGGCTTTGCACCCCTTTTACCTTTGATACTTTTAGTACTTATATATATATATATATATATATATATATATATATATATATATATATATATATATATATATATAACAACTCTTCCAAGGATGCCACGACTCACAATAAAGCAGGAATAATCTGCAATACTGCA